>NC_046156.1:156752142-156819560 GCF_011064425.1 Rattus rattus | reverse complement strand
CCAAAAGATGCCCCAACATATAAAAAAGACACGTGCTCCACTATGTTCATCGCAGCCTTATTTATAATAGCCAGAAGCTGGAAAGAACCCAGATGCCCTTCAACAGAGGAATGGATACAGAAAATGTGGTACATCTACACAATGGAATATTACTCAGCTATCAAAAACAATGACTTTATGAAATTCGTAGGCAAATGGTCGGAACTGGAAAATATCATCCGAGGAGAGGGAAAACCAACTGCTAAGAAAACACACATGTGCACTCCATTATGCGGAAGATAGCCCAAATGCTTGAATGCTCCTAGATGCCTAGAATGAAACTCAAGATGGAGAGGATCAAAATGTGAATGTTTACCCTTTTTTTAAAAGGAGAACAAGAATACCCTTGGCAGGGAATAGAGAGGCAAAGATTAAAACAGACACAGAAGGAACACCCATTCAGAGCCTGCCCCACATGTGGCCCATGCATATACAGCCATCCAATTAGACAAGATGGATGAAGCAAAGAAGTGCAGGCCAACAGGAGCCGGATGTAGATCTCTCCCGAGAGACACAGCCAGAATACAGCAAACACAGAGGCATATGCCAGCAGCAAACCACTGAATTGAGAATAGGACCCCTGTTGAAGGAATCAAAGAAAGAACTGGAAGAGCTTGAAGGGGCTCGAGACCCCATATGTACAACAATGCCAAGCAACCAGTGCCCAGGACTAAGCCACTACCTAAAGACTATACATGGACTGACCCTGGACTCTGACCCTCATAGGTAGCAAATGAATATTCTAGAAAAGATCACCAGTGGAAGGGGGAAGCCCTGGGTCCTGCTAAGACTGAACCCCAGTGAACTAGATTGTTGGGGAGGGCAGCAAGGGGGGAGGATGGGAGGGGAACACCCAAAAGAAGGGAGGGAGGGGATGTTTGCCGAAACCGGAAAGGAATAACACTAAATGTATATAAGAAATATTCAAGTTAATAAAAAAGAAAAAAAAAAAAAAAAATATGAACTTTTTAAAAAAATAAATAAAAAATACAAAAGTCTACAGAACTCCAAATAAACTAGACCACAAAATCTTCCCATCACATAATAGTCAAAACTATAAATGCACAAAACAGACAAAGAAGGGAAAGTAGGGTCAAGTAACATGTAAAAGCAGACCTATCAGAATTACACCAGTCTTCTCACCAGAAATTAGGAAATTCAGAAGATTATTTATGGATGTCATACAGGCCATAAGAGAACACAAATGCCAGACCAGGCTACCATATCCAACATAGATGGAGAAACTAAGATGTTTCATGACAAAACCAAATTTACACAATATCTTTCCACAAATCAAGGCCTACAAAGGATAAAAAATGGAAAACTCCAACAAAAGAAGGGAAAAATATACCCTAGAAAAAGAAAGAAAGTAATCTTCTTGCAACAAACACTAAAGAAGAAAAGACACACAAACATAATTGCACCCCCAACAACAAAAATAACAGGAAACAACAATCACTATTCCTTAATATATCTTAACAGCAATGGACTCAATTCCCCAATAAAAAGGTAAAGACTAATAGGCTAGATATGTAAAGAGGACCCAGAATTTTGCTCAAAAAAGGAAACATACCTCAGTAACAAAGACAGAGACTACCTTAGGGTAAAAATCTGGAAAACAATTTTCTAAGCAAATATTCCCATGAAACAAAGTGGAATAGCCATTCAAATATCAAATAAAATCAATTTTCAACCAAAAGTTATCAAAAAAGATAAGGAAGGACATTTTTTATTCCTTAAAGAAAAATACAACAAGATGAACTCTCAATTCTGAATATCTATGCTCCAAATACAAAAGAACCTAAATTGAGAAAAGAAAACTCAAAAAAGCTCAAAGAACACTTTGTACCTCATACAATAATAGTTGGAGATTTCAACAGCCCACTCTCATCAATGGACTGCTTATGTAAGCAGAAACTAAACAGAGACACAGAGAAACTAACAGAAGTTATTAACCAAATGGAGTTAACTGATAACTGTAGAAAATTTCATCTTAGAACAAAAAATTACACCTTCTTCCTATCACCTCATGGTACCTTCTCCAAAATTGAGCATATAATAAGTCACAAAACAGGCATCAAGAGATACATGAAAATTGAAATAATCCCTTGCATCCTCTTAGATTACTGTGGACTAATGCTGGTCTTCAATAACAACAAATGACAGAAAGCCCACATACACACAGAAATTAAACAATGTTCTACCCAATGATAACTTGGATAAAGAAGAAATAAAAAAGAAATTAAAGACTTTTTCAAATTTAATAAAAATGAAGGCACAACATACGCAAACATATGAGGAAAACTCATGGCTCATTGTGTCTCCAAAAAGAAACTGGAGAGAGCATACACAATCAGCTTGACAGCACACCTAAAATCTCTAGAACCCAAACAATCAACTACACCCAAGAGGAGTAGAAGTCATGAATTAATCAAACTCAGGGGTGAAATCTACCTAGTAGAAACAAAAAGAGCTATACAAAGAATCAATAAAAAGAAGGAGCTTGTTCTTTGCAAAGACCAACAAGATAGATAAACACTTAGTCAGAGTAAACAGGTGACACAGTGAGATAGATTATCCATTTTAATAAAATCAGAAATGAATAGGGAGACATACCAAGAGAATCTGATAAATTCAAAACTAATCAGATTCTACTACAAAAGTCTATATTCAACAAAACTGGAAATATCTAGGTGAAATCAACAATTTCTAGAGAGATACAAGGCATGAAAGTTAAATCAGGATCAGATAAACCATCTAAACAGTCCCATAACTCCTAAAGAAATACAAGCAGTCATTAAAATCTCCCAACAACAAAAAAAAAGTCCAAGACCAGATAGGCTTAGTGGAGAATTCTATCAGACTTTCATAGAAAACCTAATACTAATACTGCCCAAACTATTCCACCAAATCTAAACAAAAGGCACATTAATCAATTACTTCTATGAAGCCATAATTATGCTTATACCCTAACCACACAAAGACCCAAAAAGAAAAAGAATTTCAGACCTATTTCCCTTATGAATATCAATGCAGATATACTTAATAAAATTCTGAAAAACTGAATCCAAGAACACAACAAAACGATCATCCATCATGATCAAGTAGGCTTTACCCAGGGATGCAGGGATGGTTCAATATATTGAAATACATCAATGTAATCCTCTATATAAACAATCTCAAAGATAAAAACCACGTGATCATCTCATTAGATGCTGCCAAAGCATTTGAAAAAACTCAACACCCCTTCACGTTAAAAGTCCTGGAAAGATCAGAAATTCAAGACCCATACCTAAAAATAGCAAAAGCAATATACAGCAAACCAGTAGCCAACATCTAACTAAATAGAGAGAATCTGGAAGCAATCCCACTAAAATCAGACAAGGCTGCCCACTCTCTCCCTACTTGTTCAATACAGTACTCGAAGTCCTCTCCACAGAAGTCAGAGAACAAAAGGAGATCAAAGGTATACATATTGGAAAGGAAGAAGTCAAAATATCACTATTTGCAGATGATATCATAGTATACTTAAGCGACCCCAAAAGTACTACCAGAGAACTAATAAACCTAAAAAACATCACCAAAGTGGCTAGATATAAAATTAACTCAAACAAATCAGTAGTCTTTCTGTATTCTGAGGATAAATAGGCTGAGACAGAAATTAGGGAATTGACACCATTCACAATAGTTACAAATAAAATAAAATACCATGGTTTGACTCTAACCAAACAAGTGAAAAATCTGTATGACAAGAACTTCAAGTCTCTGAAGAAAGACACTGAAGAAGATCTCAGAAGATGGAAAGATCTCCCATGCTCACAGATTGGCTGGATTTATATTGCAAAAATGGCCATCTTCCCAGAAGAAATCTGTAGATTCAATGCAATCCCCATCAATATACTAACTCAATTCTTCAAAGAGTTGGAAATAACATTTTGCAAATTTATTTGGAATAACAGAAAACCCAGGGTATTGAAAACTATACTCAACAATAAAAGAAATTCTGGGGAGTTACCATCCCTGACCTCAAGCTGTATTACAGAGGAATAATAATAAAAACTGTGTGGTATTTGTAGAGATACAGGCAGATAGATCAAGGAAATAGAATTGAAGACCCAGAATTGAATCCACCCACCTATCAATGGTCACTTCATCTTTGACAAAGGAGCTAACACCATCCATTGGAAATCATTTTCAGGAAATGGTACTCATAAACTGGAGATCAGTATGTAGAAGAATGCACATATCTAATACCCTATTCAAAGTTCAATTCCAAGTGGAACAAGGACCTCCACATTAAACCAGATGCACTCAAAGTAATTGAAGGAAAAGTGAGGAAGATCTTCAAACACGTGGACACTTGGGAAAATTTCCTGAACAGAACACCAATGGCTTATGCTCTATGATCTAGAATTTACAAATGGACCTCATAAAATTGCAAAGCTTCTGCAAGGAAAAGGACACTGTCATTAGCACAAAATGGCAACTTATATATTTGGAAAAGGTCTTTATCAATCCGACATTGAATAGAGGATTAAAATCAAATATAAACAAAAATTGAAGAAGTTAGACTTCAGAGAGTCAAATAATCCTATTAAAAATGGGGTATAGAGCCAAACAAAGAATTCTCAGCTGAGCAATATCAACTGTCTGAGAATTACCTAAAAATATTCAACATCCCTAGTCATCAGGGAAATGCAAATCAAAACAACCCTGAGATTCCAGCCCAACTTCTGGGCATATACTCAAAAGATACTACAACTCTAACATAATTTGGCAAGGGCACATGCTCCACTATCTTCATAACAGCCTTATTTATAATAACCAGATGGTGGAAAGAACCTAGATATCCTTCAACAGAGGAATACATACAGAAAATGTGGTATTTACTCATTTACACAATAGAGTACTACTTAGTTATTAAAAACAATGACTTCATGAAGCTCATAAACAAATTAATGGAATTAAAACATATCATTCTTCCTGAGTTAACCCAATCACAAAGTACAACATAGTATGCACTCATTGATATATGGACATTAGCCCAAAAGCTCAAATTACCCAAGATATAATGCATAGCCCACATGAAGCTCAAGAAGACTGATGACCAAAGTGTGAATGCTTCAGTTCTTCTTAGAAAGGGAAAGAAAAACATTCATAGGAGGAGATATGGAGACAACGTTTGGAACAAAGACTGAAAGAATGGCCATACAGACCCTGTCCCACCTGGGAATCCAGCCCATATACATATAGCCACCAAACACAGACAATATTGTCGATGCCAGGACAGGAGACAATATTGACAGGAGCCTGACAAAGCTGTGTCCTGAGAGGTTCTGCCAGAGCACTACATATACAGCTATGGATGCTTGCAGCTAACCATTGATAATGGGGTCTATGTTGGAGGAATTTGAGAAAGGATTGGAGGAGCTGAATGGGTTTGCAACCCGACAAGAACAACTATCCCAACCAATCTGATCTCTCAGTGACTAAACCACATCCAAAGAGTACACATGGACAGACTCATGACTCCAGGTGCATACATAGCAGAGGATGGCCTTGTTAGGTACCAATTAGAGGAGAATCCCTTTGGTCTGCCAAGGTTGGGCCCCCCAGTGTAGGGAAATGTCAGAAGGGGTGGTTGGTTGGGTGGGGCAAAACTCTCATTGAAGATGGGGGATGGGAAATGGGATAGAGAGGTTATGGATGGGAAACTGGAAAAGTGACTAGCATTTGAAATGTAAATTTAAAAAGTCAAATAAAAATTAATGACAAGCCTGTAAAATAAAAATTAAAAAAAAAAACCTTCTGGGTGAGTCAGCATCCCTGACCTCTAGCTATACTACAATAATGAACAACAATGATAATATTGGCATGGTAATTGTACAGAGACAGATAGGTTGATCAATTGAATAAAATTGAAGATGCAGAAAAAAACTACAAACTTACAGACACTTGATCTATGACAAAGAATCCTAAAACATGCAGTGGAAAAAAGTAATTATCTTCAATAAATCATGCTAGTCTAACTGGCAATCTATGTGTAGAAAAATGAAAGTAGATCCATATTATTCACCTTGTACAAAGGTCAAATCCAAGTAGATCGAAGACTAGATACAAAACTAGATACACTGAATCTAATAGGAGAGAAAGTGTGAAAGAGCCTCAAAATCATTGGCATTTGGGGTGCAGGGAAGGATTTCCTGATTATGGCTCTTATGGTTCTGGCTGTAAGATCAGGAATAGATAAATGGAACCTCATAAAACAGAAAGCTTCTTTGAGGCAAAGGCCATAGTAAATAAGACAAATCATCAACCTATAGATTAGGGGGAAAAAAACCTCACTAAGCCCATATCCAATAAAGGACTAATATCCAAATTTATTCAGAACTCAAGAAGGTAACCTCCAAAAGCAAACAACCCAATCAAAATTTGGGTATACAACTAAAAAGAGAATTCACAACAGAGGAATCTCGAATGGATGGGAATCACTTAAAGAAATGCTCAATGCCCTGAGTGATCACGAAAAATCAAAATGACATTGAGATTCCAACTTATACCAATCAGAATGGCTAAGATCAATGCCTCAGATGACAGCAGCACATGTTGGTGAGGATATGTAGAAAGAGAAACACTCCTTCCTTGTTGGTGGAATTTCAAACTAGTATAACAACTCTGGAAATCAATCTGGAGATTCCTCAGATAATTGGAAATATATTTACCTGAAGATCCATCTGTACCACTCTTTCGAATATACCCAAAAGAAACCATACCATACCACAGGGCACATGTTCCATGGTGTGTATAGTGGCCTTATTTGTGATAGCCAGAAGCTGGAAAAAAACCCAGATGTCCCATGACATAAGAATGTATACAGAAAATGTGGTTCATTTACACAACGGAATACTACTCAGCTATTAAGAGAAAGGTCATCCTGGGTTTTGCGGGCAAATGGGAGGAATTAGAAAATATCATCCTGAGTGACATAACTCAGACCCAAAAAGACATGCATGGTATGTACTCACTAATAAGCGGACATTAGCCAAAAATTTACAGAATACTCAGGATACAATCCTCACAACTCAGGAAGGTTTACAAGCCAAAGGGCTCAAGTGAGGATCCCTCAATCCCAAGTGGGAGAGAGATGAAAGCAATCATGGATGTCAGAGGGAGTGAGTGACCAGGGTGGGAGAGGATGCAAGGAGGGGAAATGGAGAACATGTTCAGATTTTGGGGACAGGGGAAATAGGAATGAATCCACGAGGGTCAGCAGAAAGAAAGGAAACAGGCAACCTCAGGTGGTAGGGGTTTGGGGGACGCCTATAGATTTTAACAGAGAACTGGAAGCTCAGAGACTCTCAGAGCCTAGATTGATGGACCTTTGATGAAATTCCTTACAGTGGGGAGAGGGAACTTGTAGACTCTACTTCCAGTAGAAAGACAGGGAATCGAGTAGAGGGATGGGGTTGCTACCCCACAGTTAAAACTTCTGACCCAGAATACTTCCTGTCTAAAAGAAAGAGAGAAAAATGAAGAAGAGCATGAGGGAAGATATCTAATTACAGACCCAAATTGGTTCTAGATGAATGGGAGGCTACAAGAGCTAACACAATTAGTGATGCTATAATGAACTTACTTACCTACAGGAGCCTAGTATGGCTGCTCTCTGTGTAGCCTAACAAGCACCTGAAAGTGTCAGATGTAGATACTTACAGCCAATGCACAGAAGCTTGGGACCTCTGTGGTTGAATTAGGGAAAGTGGGAAGAAGGCAACTCTATCAGAAAACCAGCAGTCTCAAATAACCTGGACCCCTCAGCTCTCTTTAGACACAGAGACATCAACCAGACAGTGTATACCAGCTGATATGAAGCCCCAGACGGCAGAGGACTTTCTGGATTGGCCCCAGTGATAGAAGATAACCCTAAGCCTTGAGAGACTTGAGGTCCAAGGGAATGAAGAGGTCTGATGGGGTACAGGTGGGGGTCTGGTGGGGACATCCTATTGAAGACAGGTAGGAGGTATGGAATGAGGAATACTCAGTAGGCAGGGTGGGAGAGGAATAATGACTGGGCAGTAAAATAAATATTAAAATTAATAAAAATTAAGATATTGTTGAATGCTCATGATTAGAACTGTTGATTTTAAACAACTGCATTGAAAATACAGTAAGTAAAGTGGAAAAAACCACAGATATCATTGGAAAAGAATTCTAAGAAACATATATCCACAGCACCTCCTAACAATAACTCATCCACTTTTTCTTGCAAGCTTGCTGAAAAGGAGGGATCATTATTATGCTTAAGTTACTGTGCCTGTTCTTGAGTTGAGCTGTTATGCTATTTTCCTAGATTAACCTAACACAAAGATGGAAGGTAAATAATATATAATTTGTTTTTACCTATTATCCATTCAGATGTTTGTTAACATGTCATGGCTATGGGACCCAATGTCTTCAGGCATTGTTTTTTTATAAAAACCTATATCTTTAAATATATATTTATAAATCATTAATTCTATTCAACTATGGTCTGACTCTCTGGGTATAAAAGGGAGCTACAACTTGCCTTATTCAAAATATTATCATTTTAGTCACTGTGCTGACAATACCATATGAAGATTCTTGTCTATTTAAAATAGAGTAAAATCTGTGCTAAAATTATTATGTAATGATGATCTACAGGAGACGTAGTATACCTATGGCACTAATTTTGGTTCTGAATTTTACATCAAATTATTTAAGTATAAACAGACCTAAATTTTAAAATCTGTACATATATAATTTTTATGTATTAAGATTGATAATATTAATATTCCAAATTTTACTTATACACATACTCAAAGAACAGAAATGAATGTGAAAGTAATTGTTAAGAATAATATGTAGCTTCTTAACTTTTCAAATAAATAAGAATTTTTTTAATGTGAGTCTCCCTCAGGGTTGTTTAAAGTTATTTTTCTTTTTTCTCCCTTAAATTAAAATAACTACGTTTTCTACCTTCTAACACCAACTGCTGTATAGGAGTGCTGCAAATAGTGCTTGGGTGAAAGTGGTGAAGCCAACAACAAACTACTTTTATAAGTTTTATAAACCTGAGATTCAAAAGCTTTCCAAATAGTACTTTTTATTTACGCAAATCTGTTACTGTTTTTCCACTTCATTTTGTTTTCCATGTTGATAAAAGCACTGCACAGTTTCAAAGGCACGGTAAATAATGTGTTTTTACTGTGCACACACACACACACACACACACACACACACACACACACACACACACACATTCCAAAAGCAGCAAAAACTCAAATCAATGAAGAGCAGCTTCAAGCTTTAGATTTAGAGAAGATTTAATATCTCATGCATGCAGTTCTGTTGTATCAAATGAAATTGTTCTATATATTTATGGTGGGAGGCTACTGGAAACATATAACAAAATAGAGTATTAACTTTTGTACAGTCTCGCAGTTTACATATACTTTTAATGTATTACAACTTGATTGTGTTCACATGAAATTAATAAAAATCACTTCCTGTTATAATATGTGAATTCCCTGAGTCCATGGATTTTTTTAAGTAACTTTATATACCAGAAAAGACACATTTTTTTTAATTTTTAAAATCGTATTGCTATTCAAAAATGGCACTCTCTTGTCCAAAACATAGATATTCATAATTGTACATTCAGCAATGTAAATAGCCATATGAAATCTTTTTGATTGAATCTAATCAAAATAAAAAATTTAATGAATTAAAAAGTCTATGCTAAAGCAGAAGCATGGGAGGCATACTAAAGCCAAGTTATGTCTGAGCAGAGTGAAAGTACAGTACATTTATCAGTCTTGGTATTCTAGAAGCAATAAATCTGAGGGCTACAGAAGAAGAAATGCCCTGGGAGCGGGATCCAATATCCTAATCAATCAGCAATGAACAATGTTACCTTTTGGCTGAAATCACATGTTCTTCATCTGGACTCTGAATTAGTCCTAGCTTTCTATATACTCATTTGTACTTGTGGAAAAGAACATATGGAGGGAGAGAAAAAAACACTACAAACATCTTGAAATATTTTGGTATTATTGATTGGGATGATAATTTGTATAAAAAGTTCATCATGCAAGACTTTGTGTAGGGTAGTAGAATTTCATTGAAAATATTATATTTTTGCTGACTTTTCAAAGTTAAGTGAAGATATTAAATAGGAGACTTTAAATGAATTTCTGGTCTTGAGACCAGCACTGCAAATACATAGAAACTTAGGAGGCATTGGCATGCACTGACTAAGAAAGATAGTGATAATGACTTAAGAGAGAAGTCAGATGTCTGTGTCTGGCATGTCACAGTATCAGTAGTTCAGAGTGCATTTTAGTTACCAATTTACAAAACTGATATTACATTCATTCAGTGACATACATTAATAAGAGTATATCACTTAATCATACACCTGCAAGTTGACTACACTTCAACAGATCAATATGAGACTGCTTGGGTACAACTCTAAGCTTGTGTTGTATCATGGCTTCTCATTCTTTCTGTCGCATTGCCTTATGTTATTTAACTACCTTCCACTTAGGCAACAACTAGTGACAATTGTTTTGAAAAAGCATATCACATTGATGAGCCTACCAAGATTTACCAGGAAACAGCACTTCAGCCAGACTAACCACAGGTCACAGAGAGTATACCCAAATTAACAAAATCAGAAATGAAAAGAGAAAAATAACAAAATAATCTGAAGAAATTAAAAAAAATATCAGATCCTTCTACAAAAGTCTCTCTTCAACAAAACTGGAAAATCAGGAGGAAATGGGCAATTGTCTAGGCAGATACCAAGTACCAAAGTTAAATCAGGAACAAATAAACCAGCTAAACAGCCGCATAACTCCTAAAGAAATAGAAGCACTTGTGAAAAGTCTCCCAACCTAAAACAGCCCAGGAGCAGACAGGTTTAGTGCACAATTCTAATAGACCTTTATAAAAGAGCTTATATGAACACTGTCCAAACTATTCCACAAAATAAAAACAGACGGAACACTACCAAATTCCTTCCATGAAGCTAGAATTACTGTTATTCCAAAACCAAAGACCCAACAAAGAAAGAGAACTTCAGACCAATTTCATTTATTAATATTGATGCAAAAATACTCATTAAAATTGTTGCAAACCGAATCCAAGAACACATCAAAATGATCATCCATCATGATCAAATAGGCTTCATCGCAGGGATGCAGGAACAGTTTGATATACAGAAATCCATCAATGTAATCCACTATATAAACAAACTGAAAGATAAAAACCACATGATCATTTCATGAGATGCTGAAAAAGCATTTGACAACATTCAACACCCATTCGTGATAAAAGTCCCTGAAAGAACAGGGATTTGGTTGGGGATTTAGCTCAGTGGTAGAGCACTTGCCTAGCAACTGCAAGGCCCTGGTTTGTCCCCAGCTCCGAAAAAAAAAAAAAAAAAAAAAGAACAGGGATTTAAGGCCCATATCTAAACCTAGTAAAAGCAATATACAGCAAACCAGTAGCTAACATCAAACTAAATGGAAAGAAATTTGAAGCAGTCCCAGTAAAATCAGAGACTAGACAAGGCTGCCCACTCTCTCCCTATTTCTTCAATATAGTACTCGAAATCCTAGCCAGAGCAATCAGACAACTGAAAGCAGTCAAAGGGGTACAAATTGGAAGGGAAGAAATCAAAATATCACTATTTGCAGATGATATGATAGTATACTTAAGTAACCCCAAAAGTTCCACCAGAGAACTACTAAGCCTAATAGCAAACTTCAGCAAAATGTCAGGGTATAAAATTAACTCAAACAAATCAGTAGCCTTCCTGTACTCTAAGGATAACACACTGAGAAAAATTATGGAAATGACACCTTTCACAATAGTGCCAAATAGTATAAAAGATCTTGGTGTGACTTTAACCAAGCAAGTGAAAGATCTGTAAGACAAGAACTTCAAGTCTCTGAAGAAAGAAATGAAGGAAGGTCTCAGAAGATGGAAAGATCTCCCATGCTCATGGATTGGCAGGATTAATATAGTAAAGATAGTCATTTTGCCAAAAGCAATCTACATATTCAAAGTAATCCCCATCAAAATCCCTACTCCATTCTTTATAGAGATAGAAAGAACAATTTACAAACTCATTTGTAATAACAAAAAACCCAGGATAGCGAAAACTACACTCAACAATAAAAGAACTTCTGGGAGAACCACCATCCCTGACTTCCAGCAGTATTACAGAGCAATAGTCATAAAAACTGTATGGTATTGGTCCAGAGACAGGTAGATAGATAAGTGGAAAGAATTGAAGACCCATAAATGAACCCACAAACCTATGGTCTTGATCTCTGACAAG
Organism: Rattus rattus; assembly: GCF_011064425.1. Classification (NCBI taxonomy): domain Eukaryota; kingdom Metazoa; phylum Chordata; class Mammalia; order Rodentia; family Muridae; genus Rattus; species Rattus rattus. Next base: position 156,807,154 of record NC_046156.1, on the reverse strand, counting down.
GGAGATAAAACCATCCAATGGAAGAAAGAGAGCATTTTCAAGAAATGGTGCTGGTTCTGAAAGATCCCCATTTGATATTAGCGCAGCCATTCCTTAAGAATGAGAATCTTTTAAGATGGCCCTTGCTTAGCCCCTAGACATTAGACAATAGACCAGAAAGTACAGAAAGTACATTCCGACCCACTCTCTAGGAAGATGTCCGACCACAAGAACAGATGGTGTAGACCATATTAACTACAGGGCAATTACAAGACAGGAAACATCTCCGGGAAGCTTACTAACCACTATAGATTGTGCTGCAAGACAAAAAACATTTGTCAAGTTAGATGTCCTTGGTATTGACATAGCTGTGCTGACATAGCTATAGCCTCATCCTGGGAACTCCAGAAGAGAAACATTTTCCAAATCAGATATCCTTGATCCTGGGATCCCCCGGACGGGAAAACATATATCAAGTCAGACGTCCTTGGTACTGAAATGGCTGCGTTGATATGGTTGCAGCCTGGTCCTGGGAAGCATGTGACCCACCAAAGCAAAGAGCTCTTATTTATTTAAGTATTTATTTATTTATATTTGATCATTTTATTTATTTACATTTCAAAGGTTATCCCCCTACTCAGTTTCCCCTCTGCAAAATATCTATCCCACCCTCACTCTCCCTGCCTCTATGAGGAGCTCCCCTACCCAACCACCCACCTACCTACTCCCAATTCAGTCCCTAGCATATATATATATATATATATATATATATATATATATATATATATATACAGCTACCAAAACTAGATAACATTGATGAAGCTAAAAAATGCATGCTGAAAGGGACAGGATATTGATCTCTCCAGAGTGACACATCCAGAGCATGTCTAATACAGAGGTCAATGCTAGCAGCAAACCACTGAACTGAGAACAGGACCCCTTGGTCACCACTGGGATCCCAGTGCAGAGGAATGTAGGTGGGGCAGTAAGGGGGATGGATGGGAGGAATATTGGGGATGGGGAGAAGGGGTTACAGACAGGAAACCTGGAAAGGGAATAACATTTGAAATGTAAGCAATGAAATATGTCTAATAATTAAAAAAAGGATTATATATCTGGCAAAAAAAACTGAATACGATCTTATGAATAAATGATAGCTCTGTTACACATTAAAAATAAAAGAAAAAAGGCAAGATAACTTACGTATCCTCTTTCTTGAAAAAATTTTGCGTTATTTCAGGGAAACCTATTTATATTTAAATTTACTGTTTCACTGGTAAATTCCTACCATCTCAGGGAACTAAGGGGATAGCATTGGCACTTTATTCACACCTGAATGACTTTTCAAATTCCTATCTCAGTTAATTTGCTGACTAGAACCTAACCCCACAGTTACTAGTATTAGTTTTAAGTTTTCATTTAACAGTATTACAATAGTGTACAACAGTTGTTTGATTAGCAATGTATTCCTATAGACCAAGCAATATCCAATACTCTAACTATACACCATAATGAACCCTGTTTTCCCTCTCACATAAAGAATGTTCACTAGTCTTTGCTTGAGTTACTATGAGCTATGATTACCAGGGTTATGCTACACATGATTACAAATGTAAACCTCTTACCACTGGGATATATTTTCTCTCACTATAAATACCAAGGGCGCAAGAGTCCCAAATTCAATCATGGAAGTACATTTCTATTCCTCATTTACTTAGTGTATGACATTATGACATTGGACAAAGATTCACGGACAATTCCTAATGTGTCTAAATAAATGCTTTTAAAGTTCTGACATGTCTGTTAATTTTCATATGCTTTTAGCACAACAACATTATGTACAACTAGAAGTATTTTACCTTAGGAAAAATGAAACACAGTTCAGAAACTCAAGGTGAAAAAAATCACAATGTCTAAAAAAGCATTTGGCTCAGCTTTGCTGGACTTTGTCAAACAGATGTGCTGGCTTCATGGCTCTTGCCACATTTTACTAGTCATGGTTGTGTCACTCATGAGGCAGCATACAGTAAGAAATTGCTCAATTGAGGTTCCTGTTTTCAGCTGTTAATTTCAAAGCCAAGATTAACATTTGCACACACTGAAACACCAAAGCAAAGAGCTATTATTTATTTATTTATTTATTTTGTATTTATTTTTATTTGATCATTTTATTTATTTACATTTCAAAGGTTTTCCCCCTACTCAGTTTCCCCTCTGCAAAAAAATCTCTATCCCACTCTCACTCACCCTGCCTCTATGAGGAGCTCCCCTACCCAACCACCCACCTACCTACTCCCAATTCAGTCCCCTAGCATTCTCTTATGCTAGGTCATTGAACCTCCACAGGACCAAGTGACTCCCCTGTAATTGATGCCTGATAAGCAGGGACTAAAACACCAACTAAAAGGTACACAGGAGGGGATAAATGGCTCCAGTTGGATATGTAGCAGCAGATTATCTTGTTTGGCACATAGTTCTTATACCTGGATTTCAGGAAAGAAATTAGATATTGAGGCTTAGCTCTCCTGCTCATTTTCCTACACACGTATCTGATATTGATGAAGGTACTTATACTTCTCTTTCCCTACTTCCAGTTGGCATGTAGTAAGAATTGAAATCTCATTTCTATCTAAAACAGACTATAACTTCATTGTGTCAGTATGTCCTCCCTGTCTCAAAAAGCAGTCTATTCAATATTCGTTGCAGTATACACTTTCATACTCCATTATGCATATACTTACTAATGTTTTCCCATTTGCTATCTAGAAGAAATCAAAATGATAAGACTGAATACCCTGGCAAAAACAATTTAAGAGATCCTGGGCTTATTGGGTTTACAATCCAAATTACAGTTCATCATTGCAAAGATTTCAAGGTGGCAAGATATTGAGGCAGGGTGTCACAATAGCTGAGACAAATGAACTAATACAAGCATGATAGTATTCAACTGTCTCTCCCCAGTTTTATACTGCAATGTCCTCTGTAGGACAATATTTTGCACAAAATTAAGATGAGTTTTCCCAAGACACTTAACTAAAGACAATCCCTCACAGATGTGCTAAGATACAGTCACACTTCAACAATTTCTCACAGATGTCCCTTGTGGCTTCCTTTATCTATGAGAAGTTGGCAATTAATACTAATTATAACATATTTCACTTGCTTGTGTAGGAAAAAGACTCCTAAGTTTCAATTGGACTATACTTACCCTGATATCAGGAAACAATATACAGGGTATCATTCCAAGAGAACAGCTAGTTTACTGAGTTTACTGCAGCTGCTCCTACAAATAGTATATGGGCCCAACTGACAACTTTTATGTGACACTTGGAAAGAAATTTGACACAAATCAACAACATCTAGGATCTTAGGTGTTTGGGAAACATTCTTTTGTACTGGATTCTAACTGGTGTGTTAGCAAGACAAGATACTGGAGATAATATGGCTCCATCTCAGAGAAAGAGAAAGAATTATGTTATACACATCTAAGTCCCTGTAAAAACAAATGATAAATATGAACTCCTTCCTTGCAGCTTCACGCAACATTGAATATCTATTTCAAAATATGCAGTATAGTTCCTGTTTTCATGAAACACTGATGTGACCCTTATGCCTACTAAGTGACAGTACTTCCTTTCTCTACATATAAGAAGCTGGATCTCATGAAAACTGATTCTGATCACAAGAGGTTTCTTAACCCCAACCATGCTTCGCCTAGATACCTGGACCCACATTCTTTACAGTTCCTTGCTCTTGATCCTCCTTCTGGAACTTAAAGGTAAGCATTCCCCAAGAATAGAATTATGTCCTCGTCTCTGAGCTACTCTTACCTTTGAAAGTAAAGGATTCCAGTTAGTCACCTGAACTTTCAAGCAGAGAAGGTCAGAATATTTTCTTACATAATAGATCCAGAATTCTGAGCACTGCCTGAACTGGCATGTGGATATGTGAATTCATAATTTTGATAAATAGAGTATAAATGATTCATCCATAACAGTTTACCACACACCCCTGCTCTTTTGGACCCTTTCCAGTGAGTTTTAACTTCTTCTATTTGTGCCAAATGGGGTTAGTAATATTCTACACGGTGCCTATATGTTATCAGGTTTTCTTTTCTTTTTCCTTATTAAAAATTCATTTTATTCATTTACATTTTAAATGTGATCCCAATTCCCACTTTCCCTTCTGAAAAACACCTATCCCATCCCCATCCCCATGTTTTTATGATGGTGCTCCCTCACCCACCCACACACTCGCACATCACCACACTAGCATTCCCTACACTGGGGCATCAAGCCTCTACAGGACCAAGGGGTTCCCCTCCCATGAATGCCAGATAAAGTAATCCTCTGCAAAATTAGCAGCTGGAGCCATGGTTCCTTCCATGTGTATTCTTTTGATAGTAATTAGGTCTTTAGGAGCTCTGGGGGATGAGGCATTCGTTTGTTGATACTGCTGTTCTTCCTATGGGGATGCAAACCCCTTCAACTTCTTCAGTCCTTCCTCTAACTCCTCCATTGTGGTCTCCTGCTCAGATGGTCAGCTGTGAGCATCTGTATCTGTATTGCTCAGGACCTAGCAGAACCTCTAAGGGACAGCTATATCAAGTTCCTGTGAGCTTGCAATTCTTTGCATCAACAATAGTGTCTGAGTTTGCAGATGGGTTGGATCAGTAGGTGGGACAGTCTCTGGATGGCCTTTCCTTCAGTCTCTGCTCCACTCTTTGTCCCTGCATTCCCCGTAGACATGAACAATTCTGTGTTAATATTTTTAAGATGGGTGGGTGGCTTCATCCGTCAATCGGGGTCCATGCTGAACCCTTAAATCTGGTTTCCACAGGTTCTCTCTTTGTTGGGTATTTCAGTTTATGCTCTCTCCATTGTGTTCCAGGAGCCTCATGTTTTCCTAGAATCTGGGGCTTTCCAGAGACTACCCAACAATTCTTCATGCCCATGTCCTTTCTATGTCCTGATCCTTTGTACTTCTCTCCCCATCCTCTCCCACACCTGATCCTGCCCCACTTTTTCCTCCTCTTCCTGCTCTCATGTCCCTCCCAACTTCTCTCTATCTCCCCAGAAAATTTTCTTTCCCCTTCTAACTAGGACTGAAGAATCCACACTTGGGTTCTCCTTCTTTTTGAGCTTCATATAGTCTGTGAGTTTTATCATTGGTATTCCAAGTTTTTGCCTAAAATTCACTTATCAGTGAGTGTATACCACTTATGTTCTGTAACTGAATTCTTACTCAGAATGATATTTTCTAGTTCCATCCATTTGCCTGCGAATTTCATGAAGTCATTGTTTTTAGTAGCTGACTAGTACTCTGTTTTGTAAATGTACCATATTTTCTGTATCCCTTCCTCTGTTGAGGAACATCTGAATTATTTCCAGCTTCTGGCTATTATAAATAAGACTGATAAGAGCATAGTGGAACATGTGTCCTTCTTATATGTTGAAGCATCTTTTGGGTATATTCCCAGGAGTTGTATAGCAGGGTCCTCTGATAGCACTATGTCCAATTTTCTGAGAAACCACCAGATTGATTTCCAGAGTTGTACCAGCTTATAATTCCACAAGCAATAGAAGATGTTCCTCTTTCTTTATATCTTCACCAGCATCTGTTGCCACCCTAAGATTTTTTCTTTTACTGGATATTTTTATTTGCATTTCAAATGTTATCACTTTCTCAGTTATCACTCTAGAAACCCCCTATCCCATACTTTTATGATGGTGCTCATCCACCCTCCCATCAACTTCCTCCGGGCTCCCTGCACTGACATTCCCCCACACTAGGACATCAAGTCTTCACAGGACCTAGGTCCTCTCCTACCATTGATGCCAGACATGGCCTTCCTCTGCTACATATGTGTTTGGAGCCATGGGTCACTCCTCAACTTGTACTCTTTGGTTGTTGTTTAGTCCCTGGGAGCTCTGGGAGGGTTGCTTGGTTGATATTGTTGTTCTTCCTGTTAGCCCAAATTCACAGACTACATGAAGTTCAAGAAGAAGAAAGACCAAAGTGTGGATGCTTCAGTCCTTCTTAGAAGGGGAAACAAAATACTCACAGCAGAAAATACAGAGACAAAGTGTAGAGAAGAGCCTGCAGGAAAGGCCATCCAGAGACTGCCCAAAAGTAGTCATCAAACTCAGACGCTATTGTAGATACAAAGAAGTACAAGCTGACAGGACCTTATATAACTGTTTCCTGAGTCACTTTGCCAGAGCCTAATATACAGAGATGAGTGTTTGCAGCCAACCATTTTACTGAGCATAGAGTCCACAATGGTGGAATTAGATAAAAGGACAAAGGAGCTGACTTTTGGTTCTTATCTATTCTGACTGCTGTGAGGTAGAATCTCAGGGTCATTTTGATTTGCATTTCCCTGATGATTAAGGATGTTGAACATTGCTTTATTGGCCTCTTAGCCATTCGAGATTCCTCAATTGAGAATTCTTTGTTTACCTCTGTATCCCATTTTTAATAGTGTTATTTTTTCTCTGAAGTCTACCTTCTTGAGTTCTTTGTATATTTTCAATATTAGCCCTCTATTGAATGTAGGGTTAGTAGAGAACTTTTTCTGATTGGTAAGTTATTGTTTTTGTCCTATGGACGGTGTCTTTTGCTTTATAGAAGCTTATTTTGTGAGATCCCATTTGTCAAAAGTTGGTCTTACAGCCCAAGCCATTGATGTTTTCTTTAGGAAATTTTGCCCTATGCTCATGTGTTCAATGCCCTTTCCCACTTTCTCTTCTATTATATTCAGTGTATCTGGTTTTATGTTGAGGTTCTTGATCTACTTGAACTTGAGCTTTGTACAGGAGGATAGAATTGATCAATTTGCTTTCCTCTTTTTCAATTTTGTATTTATTTTTATCCTTCCGATTTTATTCTCCTCCCTGTCCACCCTTGGACTGTTCCACATCCCATACCTCCTCCCTGACTCTCTTCCTGGCCCCATCTTCATGAGGATGTCCCCACACCACCTCCCCACCACCCGACCAAAACTCTGTACTTCCTGGGACTTCTAGTCTCTCGAGGGTCAGGTACATCTTCTCTGACTAAATCCAGACCAGGAAGTCCTCTGTTGTATATGTGTTGGGGGCCTCATCTCAGCTGGTGTATGCGGCCTGGTTGGTGATCGAGTGTCTGCTAGCACCATTTGTTGAACATTCTGTCTTTTTTCCATTGGATAATTTGGCTTCTTTGTCAAAGATCAGGTGACCATAGTTATGTGGGTTTAATTCTGGGTCTTCGATTTAATTTATTTATCTACCTATCTGTTTCTATACCAATACCATGCTGTTTTTAATCACTATTGCTCATAGTACATCTTGAGGTCAGTTTGGTGATTCCCCTAGAAGTTCTTTTGTTGCTGAGAATAGATTTACTATCCTGTGTTTTTGGTTTTCCAATTTGAGAATTGGTCTTTCTATCTCTCTGAAGAATTGAGTTGGGATTTTTTTTTGTACCAAAATCAGAATCAGATGGTTTTAGTGCAGAATTCTGTCAGACCTTCAAAGAAGACCTAATAGCAATACTCTTCAAACTATTCCACAAAATTGAAACAGAAGGAATTCTCTCTCTCTCTCTCTCTCTCTCTCTCTCTCTCAATGAGTAAGATTGCATGACTGACTCCATAATTTGTGATCTGGCTTAGCAGTCCCATGCTTTACTTTGGTTGAGGTGCTATGCAATCTAATCTTGTAGAAGTCTTTGTTTCAAAATGTCCTCATTACACACTCACTGGACCTGAGACTACAAAAAGAGATAAGTCCCAATGACGATTTTAGCACTTCCTGAAGCTCTCTGCTTTATATAGTTTTTGAAACTAATAGTTACATGATGTCTTTGTTCTTCTTTTCAAAATCCATGATGTCTTTAATGCCTCTCTCTCTCTCTCCCCATCTCTCTCTCTCTCTCTGACACACACACACACACACACACACACACACACACAACTCATACTTATCTGTGTGTTCCTATATATTTAAATACAACTTGCCCAGTCTACATCTTACCTGAACAAGGATTATACCAATAGACATGTGAAGAAGAAACAATATCTCAGTGAAGAAGATTGTGTGTTGCTGCTGTGTTCTTTTTAAAAAAAATTTTTCTTATTAGATATATTTCTTTACTTACTTACATTTCAAATGGTATTCCCTTCCCAGTTTCCTTTCTATAAGCCTGCATCCCCACTGCCTCTCCCATACAGGTGTTTCCCCCATTCACCTCCCTTACTGGCCCCCCCAACATTCCCCTGCACTGGGGATCCAACCTCGGCAGGACCAGGGGCTTCCCCTTCCACTGGTGCCCCAACAAAGCTGCTACATATGCAGTTGGAGCCCTGGGTCAGTCCATGTATAGTCTTGCGGTAGGCGTTTTGTCCCTGGAAGCTCTGGTTGGTTGGCATTGTTGTTCTTATGGGGTTGGAAACCCTTCAGCTCTTTCAATTCTTCCTCTAATTCCCCTAACAGGGGTCCTGTTCTCAATGCAGTGATATCCTGCTAGCATTGACCTCTGTATTGGACATGCTTTGGATGTGTCTCTCAGGAGAGATATTTATCCAGTCCCTTTCAGCATGCACTTTTACCTTCATCAATCTGTTTTAGTTTTGGTGGCTGTGTATAAATACATATATATGATATATGGGCCACATGTGGAGCAGGCTCTGAATGCCATTCCTACAGTCACTGCTCTGAACTTTGCATCCATATCTCCTACTACGGATAATTTTTCCCCTTTCTAGTAGAAGTGGGAGCATCCGCATTTTGGCCATCCTTCTTCTTGTGCTTCCTGTGTCCTATAGATTTCATATTGGGTAATTTGAGGTTTTGGGCTAATATCCACTTATCAATGAGTGCATACCAAGTGTGTTTTTCTGTGATTGGGTTATCTCACTCAGATGATATTTTCCAGTTCATTCCATTTGCCTGTGAATTTTATTAAGTCATTGTTTTTGATAGTTGTGTAGTACTCCCTTGTGTAGCTGTATCACATTTTTTGAATCCATTCTTCTGTTGAAGGGCTTCTGGGTTCTTTCCAGCTTCTGGCTATTATAAATAAGGTTACTATGAACACAGTGGAGCATGTGTCTTTGTTGTGTGTTGGAGAATCTTTTGGATATTTGCCCAGGAGAGGTATAGCTGGGTCCTCAGGTAGTTCAATGTCCAATTTTCTGAGGAACCTCCAGACTGATTTCCAAAGTGATTGTACCAGTTTACAAATACACCAACAATGGAGGAGTGTTCCTCTTTCTCCACATCCTCGCCAGCATCTGCTGTCACCTGAGTATTTGATCTTAGCCATTCTCACTGGTGTGAGGTGGAATCTCGGGGTTGTTTTGATTTGCATTTCCCTTATGACAAAGGATGTTGAACATTTCTTTAGGTGCTTATCAGCCATTCAATATTCCTCAGGTGAGAACGTTTTCTGTACCCCATTTTAATTGGGTTATTTGGTTCTCTGGAGTCTTACTTTTTGAGTTCTTTGTATATTTTGTTTATTAGCTCACTATCAGTTGTAGGATTGGAAAAAATCTTTTCCCAATCTGTTGGTTGCCGTTTTGTCCTAATGAGAGTGTCTTTTGCCTTACAGAAGATTTGTAGTCTAAAATGGAACAGTCAATCATCAGAATAATTGACTCTGAAATAATGAACCAGAGGAAATATTAATTCACTTGAATTTCTGTTTCCAGTTATTTTTTCAATTCATATAAAAGCTAATTCAGCAAGCAATTATTATATCCAGATTCCCATCTTATCTAGAGCTAGACATAATTTAATAAACTGTACCTAGCTCTATGTCTCTGTGCATATCATCTGATCTCAGTTGAAGGTTTCATGACTCAGCAAACCAACTGAGAAATTACAATTTAATTTTATGACATTTGTATGTGATACTGTGGGAAGTACTCCTACATCATGTGGAACAACAACTCAAGTTAATGTTATTTTCACAGAGACACAAATACAGAAAAAGAATGAGATGCACAAATAGCATTAATTGAAGTGATTAGAGCTATATGTTGGAATTAATCTGCCTGATGGAGGTCATGAGATTAGCAATCACTCTTCCCAGAAACTTTGATCAATCCCATGAACTTTTGTGTGAAATGAGAAGAGGGTTGATGATTTTCTTTACCTGAGCCCTTCATCTTTATATGCAAATAGCTTTTCTTGAAAATGTTATTCTCATGAGAAATTTGGTTTATTTTCTTTTATTTTTAATAATTTTATTTTTTTGAATATTTTGTGTATTTACATTTCAAATATTATCCCCTTTTCCCCTCTCCCATCTTCCATCCCCCTTCCCCTGTTTCTATGAGGATGATCCCATTCCCACACACACACTCCAACCTCAACACCCTGGAATTACCCTACAGTGGTGAAATATGCCTTCACAGGACCAAGGGCATTTCCGCCCATTGATGCTTGTTTCTAGTCCACATATTACTTAATTAAAATGTTTTTCAATATCATAGGAAGATATTACACTGGACGAATAATACACAGGGAAGATATTTGTTGGATACTCACAAGAAACTAGAGGTTATTTTGTGAACATATGTGGCACTGGAGAATAGTAGTAGAGACAGAGTCACATATGTATATCTTAAATTCCTCTAAGGAAAATAATTAAGAAAAAAGATGAAATGTATAATATTTTAAAATATATGTGAATTATGTCCTATTGTCTATAGATAAGGAGGCACTATTGGCTTAGATGTTAAAAACAAGGTAGAGTGGGTGAGCATTATGAAGAAGAGGAAATTTGATAAAAAGATACATGGATAAAATGATTTAAAAGATGTGAGAGTGAATCATGTAGCCAAACATTCTGGAAGGACCTCACTGAAGGCCTCAGAATATATGAAGGAAATAACCTTTGCCAAAGATCTTCTTCCCATTTTCCTGGACAGAGTTTTTTAGTCCAGGAGAATGGAAGCCACTTCAGGCTTGGAACGGAGAAGCACCATACCCTGATCTAAGCTTCAAACTGATTATTTCTATCTGATGATTGAACAAAGATTCTTTCGGGACTTATATAAGTAATGCTGTGGTCAATATTCCAAGACCACCAGGTCTTGGTCCTAGCATTAACACATGCCCACGTAGAGAGCCACATAACCTTTGGTAGAAGAGATGAAGCAAACTTGGTTCTTATTCTTATGAAATATGCTCTACTTTCCTCTGAGGTGAAATACATTTCTCCTGAATCATGGGGTACTCCAGGGCCTTGCTTGTTCTTGTCAACATTCTTCTGCCAAGGTTGTACAGTGACCCTGCAATCCTTGTGCTAGTATCCTGAGATTTCTGTGCACTCAGAGCGGAGGACCTGAAGAATTGTCTGTCCTTCAACAACCCAACCAGCATCAAGTCAGAAGCAATTCACTAGATAGTACAAGGGCACTGCAGCCTGGTCTTTGGGGATGAAAGAGTGAAGGTGAAGGGGCATTGTACCAAGCATAGTTGTTGTAAAGATGCCAGTTAGTCCCCTTATAACAGCTAAACTGTAATAACCGGATAGTTCCACTACCTATAATTGCACACAGCCATGCAAACAAAATTAGTTGAGGTTCTCAAATCCCCTTTGTTAATGAAATTGCACAGATATCTGAATACTTAGTTCAGTTTTCAGTACTCTCATCCCAGATAGGCAATATTATAGGCCCTCCCTTAATGAGTTCCTTAGTGTCAATAATTGGGTGCCTGAAAATGCTGCTGGTCCGTGCTTTATAAAGTTTAAGTGTCAGATGAGGTGGATCCTGGGAACACGCCATTGATATTCAGAATTTCCCATATTTGCCATTGTATCCTTATAGAATTAAATTTACCATCTAATTTAAAAGTGTTAAAAACATTTATTATATTTTTTGGTTATTCATTATGATAGTGAATCTATGCTAATAGAAATATTGCAGAGGCATGGGTATCACACATGCATTATTTCTAGATAATTCTACTAGAAAAGCAAGCTATAATACTGTTTTTCTACTCTGTGTTACACATTATAAATTACAGTGCTAAATAAAATTTTAAGTTGCAATGTTGTTTTCCATTATTATAAGTTGATAACATTTTAAGATTTGTTTCCTTTTTCAATTTGTTGTTTTATGTTATCTTAATCCAGAAGCTAATAAGACTTTTTGATGTCTATCCTATTCAGACACAGATATTTTAGGCTATAAGTTTGGTATATTGTTTTTGTATTTCCAATTGGAACAAATTATGGAAATTTTAAAATATTAGTTTTGTGTAAATACGTATGCCAAAATACATATTACTGTATAGGTTTACACAATATGTTAGTTTCTCACCAGATAACATCCTAATAGTATGCTCAAGTTTATTAGAACATGCATTAGTTTATTAGATAAAGTTTTAACATCTCAAAGTTCCTTTTGCTTTTGGCTTCAGTTATCTAGGGAAGCTGAGTTTCACCATCAGACATAACAGTTTCAGGCATAATAGTGACTGTATAGGCTGAAGCTATCCCTCTACTTCTCATCAGCTGCCGATGTAGAGCCTAATCTAAGATTTTTGGATACTGCCAAGGTGGAAGATTAGAGCCAGCATTATCCAAAAACAAAGTGGAAACTCTGGACTCAGCATACTTTACCAAAATGTAGAAATCATTATACAGCCAAAACTTATATTGTCTTTCACTACTATGCTTACTCTATGAATCTTTTACTTTGGGCCATGGAAGGTCATTAGCAGTCCCTGCAAAGCAGATATCATAATGAACTAAGATTGATTCCTTAGTGTTGTATGTAGAATCCATTTTTTATTTAAATTCTGGATGTATTTTCTCTATTAAATGAACACGCAATTCCACTGCTTACTGAATGTCATCATTTCTGAATGAGCTGTGTTTATATTACCTTGCAGAATCTTGAAAGAGATGAATCATGCCTTTTCTGCTTTCAGCCTTTGATTAGTAGTCTGCTGTTTTTCATTTGAATTATAATGTACACTAGTGTGACTTTCTATGAGTTTATATCAAATGAATTAGTTGACAATGTTAGATTTATACTTCTATTTTATCAAAATAGGAAGATTTGAGACAATATTTTATAAATAATATGCCCACAATCCAAATTATTTTCTTCCCTATTTTTGACCACTGTCCCTGAACTTGTAAATAATATTACTGTACCCATTTCCACATTTGTATTTTTTCATAAAATGCTCAAGTCCTTCTCTATACTTTGTAAATTTAATATTTAACTTACCATACATCTTGACTTTCCAACATCATTTTGTTTCTGCTTACAGGTTCTCTCTGTTTTGTGTTCTTATTTTGCTATTCAGACACCACTTTCTTTACTGCTTTTCCACACTTTCCCTTTGCTCTTTTCATATTTTAAATGAAGATTGTATAGTTTTGGTCAAGTAGTATAATACAGTGAATCCAGTCCAGTACAGCCTTTACTGATCATCAAAGTCCAGGCAAGAAGGGGTCTGAACTGTCAGTTATGAGAGTCAGAGATACTAAGAAAATGGTGCAGTGATGGGAAAACAATAAAGGAGAGTATCCTCAGGAAACCACACTATTCAAGGACAGAATCTGGGCTTCCTGGACACTGGGGATATGTGACTTCATATTCATTGCCTTGACTCACCGAATTTGAACTTCTGAACCACACAGCATAAAATAATAAATGCCTGTTATTTAAAGCCATAATCTTTATAGGAAGCTATTATACCTAAGTTAATATTAATATAATTCAGGGGCCAGCGGGTTCCAGCTCTTCCAGAGAACATATTATATTTATATAAAATGATATGATAATATACTACAATATATTTAATAGATAAATTTAAACAAAGTTCTTATTTCCTTTGGATAACATTATTCAATCATAAAATCTTAATCATATCATATATGTGATGGCTAGTTTAGGTTCCATATCCCCCCTTGTCTAAGTTCCTCCTCCCTCATTCCTGGGCATTTCCATTGATATATTTCCACCTCATCCCTCAAATGCACCCCCCCAACTCAGGTATTTCTCCCAATATCCATTTTTCTTCAGCCACCAGATCCCTCCTCTTCCCATACCCATATCGCCTCCCCATTTCCATTTTTCTCAAATCTATTCTTTTTTCCCCACCCATGGAGATTCATGTGTCACCCCTTGAGCCCTTCTTTCTACTTAGTCTATCTGAGTCTTTGCATTGTAGCATAATTATAAATTATTTTACAGCTAAAATCCACTTGTAAGAGAGTATATATTACATTTGCCTTTCTATGTCTGGGTTACCACAATAATTTTGTTTTGTTTTGTTTTGTTTTCCATCCCATTTCAGCTATTCATTTCTTCCTCAAGGACTCTTATCATTTTCATAAAGTTGATTTTATGATCATTTTCAATTTTTTTAAAGTTGAAATTGCTCAATATGCCATATTGCCTTTGGGTACTGCATACAAAAATGAGTCTCTCATAATCAAATCACCTCAGATCAAATATATAGCTCTTTATTTTACAAAATATTTTACTTTTCATTTATTCATTTTACATCTGGCTCACTGCCTCCTCCATTCCACCCCTCCCACAATACTTAATTTATCCCCCTCCATTCATCTCTCTCAGCAGGTGGGTTCCCCAGGGTATCCTTCTACCCTGGCTCTTCAGTCTCTGAGAGGCTAGATGCTTCCTCTTCTACTAATGTCAGACAAGGTAGCTCACGTAGTAGAACTTATCTTATGAACAGGCAACAGCTTTTGGGATAACCCCCACTCTAGTCTTTCAGGACTCACATAAAGACCAAGCTGCTCATCTGCTTGCTACATATGTGAAAGAAGTCCTATATCCAGACTATGTGTGTACATCATTTGGTGATTCAGAATCTGAAAGCACCAAAGATTCAGGTTAGTTGACTCTGTTGGTTTTCCTGTGGAGTTTCTATTCCCTCTAGGGCACACAATTCTTTTTCCTGTTCTTCCATAAGAGTGCCCAACCTCCATCTACTGTTTGGATCTATCTGTCTGAGTCAACTGCATGATGGAGTCTCTCAGAAGACATAGCCTGTCTGCAAGCATAACAGAATATTATTAATAGTGTTATTAAATGGTGCTTGGCCATGTGATGCTTTTTAAGTCATCATGAATTTAGGAAATATTGTTGAATGCATTGGAGACAATTTTCTGAAAGGGGTACCTGCAAAATTCATGATGTCTTTATTTTTCATATCTGTACAGTATTCCATTGTATGAATCCATCATGTTTTCTTTATTCATTCTTTATTGTAGGATCATCCAAGTTGTTTCCAGTTACTGGCTTTAATGAATACAACTACTATGAACATAGCAAGTGTCTTTGTGGGAGCATCTTTTGTGTATATGTGCAGGACCAGTATAGCTGGGTTTTGAGGTAGAATTATTTCTAGTTTTCTTAGAAGCCACCAAATTTATTTCCATAATGGTTGTACAAATTTGCACTCCCATTAGCAGTGAAGAAGTGTTCCTCTTTTAGACATCCTCAAAAGCTTGTGCTCTTTCTTGAGTTTCTTTTTCACCTTAGCCATTCTTATGGGTATAAGAAGGAACCTCAGAGATGTTTTGGGTTGTATTTCCCTGATGACTAAGAACTTTGAATATTTTATTAAGTACTTCTCATCAATTCAAGATTTCTCTGTTGAGAATTCACTGTTTAGTACTTCACTCAATTTTTTAAATTGGGTTATTTGGGTTGTTGGAGTCCACCATCTTGAGTTCTTTGTAAATTTTGGATATTAGCCCTGTGTCAGATGTAGGGTCAGTTAAGATCTTTTTCCAATCTGCAGGCTGCTGTTTTGTCTTATTGACAGTGTCTTTTGCCTTACAGAAGTCGGAAGTGTCATGAGGCCCCAATTATCAATTGTTGGTATTAGAACTGTCTCCTGTACCAATGCATTCATGTGTTTTCCCCCAATTTCTCATCTAAGCATCTAAGGTATCTGGTTTTAAGTTGATGTCCTTCACCCACTTGGACTTAAGCTTTGTGCAGGGTGATAAAATTGAATCTATTTTTATTTGCCTCATTGTAGACACCAAGATAGACTAGTACCATTGCTTTAATATGCTTTCATTGATCACTGATACTAGCTTCTTTTTATAAAATCAAATGTGTGCATCCAGTTGCTCCCTGAGCCTTGAGCTGACCCTGCATCACACCCCTCTCTTCCCAGATCCCACTAGGAGAAAGCTAGTTTCTCAGAAGAGCTGAAACACCTGAGAGCACACGTGATGCCAGCATTTTTGCTCATATTAATGGCCCAAGAGAAATCTGTCTGGAGCTCACAGGAGACAGGTACCAAGGAGATATCAGGAGCAGGATACTTCTAGTTTCTGCCAGCACCCTGAATTGACTCTGAACTACAGTTTTCTGTACCAAGATCAAATGGAGAGAGATCTGGTCTCCCAGTAGAATGGGCACACAGGCTCATAGGAGGGAAAATCCAATGTGAGAGACAGCAAGAATAGTTAACACTAGAGATAAGTACATGGTGAGAGGCAAGGGCAAGAAATTAAGAAACAGAAACCAAAAACACACGTATCATCAGAATTCTGTTCCCCCACCACAACGAGCACTGGATACTTCTAAACACTGGACAAGCAAGATTTTGATTTAAAATAACAGCTGATAATAACGTTAAAGGACACTTAGTATTCATCAAAGGAAAAAATCTATCAAGATGAACTCTCAATCCTAAATATGTATGCTCAAAATACAATGACACCTACATACATAAAAGAAACCTTACTAAAGCTCAAAGCACACATTGCACCTCACACAATACTAGTAGGAGATTTCAACACTCCACTCTCATCAATGGACAGGTCATGGAAACAGAAATTAAACAGAGACATAGACAGACTGAGAGAAGTCATGAACCAAATGTATTTAACAGATATTTATAGAACATTCTATCCTAAAACAAAAGAATGTACCATCTTCTCACCATCTCATGGTATTTTCTCCAAAATTGACCATACAGATACAGAAATGTTGTTGTAAAAGTATAAAAATCAAAAAGTATTGGTGTCTTTTACCCCACTGCGGTGTCCCAAGATATCTGCTAGATATCTCAGTGGAAACACATCCCAGCCACACTTTCCTACACTCAAACCCCCACATAAAAGAACACACAACACAATAATCTTAGACCCAATTGATAAGGTATAATTGCCCACTTAAACATACAAATCCCAGTACCATCCATACCTTAGGGATATTGTAAATACACAGAGCAGAATCTTAACATCACCTGCCATGGCTTCTCCCCTCTCTACTTCTCTCCGTCTCTCCTGTCTCCTCCTTACTCTGTCCTAGTCTCCTCCTCTTCCTTCAAACTTCTGTCCCTCCTATCCTTCCTTCTCCTCCAATGACAGGCCTCCTTCTATCCTGTACCAGCCCCTCACCTGTACTTTACAAATTCAATGGGGAAAAGGTTCTGATCAAGTCACCTGATTCCTGAGTATGTGACTAGGCAGCTGTCCTTGGGGCAGTGGAATTAGCATCAAAATACAATTAACTTAAGGGCAAACCACAACACAGAAATATAGAAATAATCCCTGCATCCTATCAGACCACCACTGGCTAAAGCTGGTCTTCAATAACAGTAAGGAAAGAATGTGCACATTTACATGGAAGATGAATAATGCTCTACTCAATGATAAGTGGTAAAGGAAGAAATAAAGAAAGAAATTAAATACTTCTCAGAATTTAATGAAAATGAAGATACAACATACCCAAACTTATGGGACCTAGTGAAAACTGTGCTAAGAGGAAAACTCATAGCTCTGAGGGCCTGCAGAAAGAAACAGGAGAGAGAATATATAAGCAGCTTGACAGCACACCTAACAGCCCTAGAATAAAAAGAAGCAAACACACCCAGAAGGAGTAGAAGGAAGAAAATAATCAAACTCAGAGCAGAAATAAACAAAGAAGAAACAAAAAGGAGTATACAAAGAATCAACAGCACCAAAAGCTGTTTCGTCCAGAAAAATCAAAAAGACTGATAAACCCTTAGCCAGACTAACCAGAGGACACAGAGAGTGTCTCCAAATTAACAAAATCAGAAATGAAAAAGGGAAATATAACAAAAGAGCCAGAGGAAATTTAAAAAATCATCAGATCCTACTACAAAAGCCTATATTCAACAAAACTTGAAAATCTGGAGGAAATGAAAAATTTCGTAGACATATACCCTGTACCCAAATTAAATCAGGAACAAAAGAAACCATTTAAACAACACCATAACTCCTAAAGAAATAGAAACACTCATTAAAAGTCTCCCAACCAGAAAGAGCCCAGGTCCAGTTAGGTTCAGTGCAGAATTCTATCAGACCTTCATAGAAGACCTCATACCAATACTATCCAAACTATTCCACGAAATTTAAACAGATGCAGCGCTACCGAGTCCCATCTATGAAGCCACAATTACTCTTATACCCAAACCACGCAAAGACCCAACAAAGAAAGAGAACTTCAGACCAATTGCCCTTATGAATATCAATGCAAAGATACTCAATAAAATTCTTGAAAACCGAATCCAAGAGCACATCAAAACAATCTTCTATCATGGTCAAGTGGGCTTCATTCCAGGGATGCAGGGATTGTTTAACATATGGAAAACCATCAAGGTAATCCACTACATAAACAAACTGAAAGATAAAAACCACATGATCATATCATTAGATGCTGAGAAAGCATTTGACAAAATTCAACACCCCTTCATGATAAAAGTCCTGGAAAGAACAGAAATTCAAGGCGCATACCTAAAGATAGTAAAAGCCATATACAGCAAACTAATAGCTAATATTAAACTAAATGGAGCGAAACTTGAAGCAATCTCACTAAAATCAGGAACTAGACAATGCTGCACACTCTCTCCCTACTTATTCAATATAGTTCTCGATGTCCTAGCCAGAGCAATCAGACAACAAAAGGAGATCAAACGGATACAGATTGGAAAGGAAGAAGTCAAAATATCACTATTTCAGATGATATGACTGTATACCTAAGTGATCCTAAAAGTTCCACTAGAGAACAACTAAACCTGATAAACACCTTCAGCAAAGTGGCTGGGTATAAAATTAACTCAAATAAATCAGTAGGTTCCTCTACACAAAAGAGAAAGAAGCCAAGAAAGAAATTAGGGAAATGACACCCTTCACAATAGTGCCAAATGATATAAATTACCTCGGTGTGACTTTAACCAAGCAAGTGAAAGATCTGTAGGATAAGAACTTGAAACCTCTGAAAAAAGAAATTGAAGAAGATCTCAGACGATGGAAAGATCTCCCATGCTGATGGTTTGGCAGGATTAATATACTAAAAATGTCCATTTTACCAAAAGCGATGTACAGATTCAATGCAATCCCTACCAATATTCCAACCCAATTCCTCATAGAGTTAGAAAGAACAATTTACAAATTCATCTAGATTAACAAAGAAAAACCAGGATAGCTAAAATTATCCTCAAAAGTAAAAGGAATTCTGAGGGAATCACAATCCCTGAACTCAAGCAGTATTACAGAGCAATAGTGATAAAAACTGCATGGTATTGGTACAGAGACAGACAGACCAGTAGAATAGAATTGAAGACACAGAAATGAACCCACACACCCATGGTCACTTGATTTATTGACAAAGAAGCCAAAACCATCTAATGGAAAAAAGATAGCATTTTCAGCAAATGGTGCTGGTTCAACTGGAGGTCAGCACGTAGAAGAATGCAGATCGAACCATTCTTATCATCTGTACAAAGCTTAAGTCCAAGTGGATCAAGGACCTCCACACCAAACCAGATACACTCAAACTAATAGAAGAAAAAGTGGGGAAGAACGTCGAACACATGGGCACTGAAGAAAATTTCATGAACAAAACACCCATGGCTTATGCTCTAAGATCAGGAATCGACAAATGGGATCTCATAAAACTGTAAAGCTTCTCTCTCTCTCTCTCTCTCTCTCTCTCTCTCTCTCTCTCTCTCTCTTTTGGAGCTGGGGACTGAACCCAGGGCCTTGAGCTTGCTAGGCAAGCACTCTACCACTGCGCTAAATCCCCAACCCCGCAAAGCTTCTTTAAGGCAAAGGACACTGTTGTTAGGACAAAACGGCAACCAACAGATTGGGGAACGATCTTTCCCAATCCTACAACTGATAGAGGGCTTATATCCAAAATATAAAAAAACTCAGGAAGTTAGACTGCAGGGAGACAAATAAACCTACTAAAAAATGGGGTTCAAACCTAAATAAGGAATCCTCAGCTGAGGAATGCCAAATGTCTGGGAAACACCTAAAGAAATGTTCAATATCTTTAGTCATAAGGGAAATGCAAATCAAAACAACCCTGAGATTTCACCTCACACATGTCAGAATGGCTAAGATCAAAACCTTAAGTGACAGCAGATGCTGGCGAGGTTGTGGAGAAAGAGGAACACTCCTCCATTGTTGGTGGGATTGCAAACTGGTACAACCATTCTGGAAATCAGTGTGGAGGTTCCTCAGAAAACTGGACATTACACTACCTGAGGACCCAGCTATGCCTCTCTTTGGCATATACCCAAAAAATGCCCCAACATATAACAAAGACACATGCTGCACTATATTTATAGCAACCCTATTTATAATAGCCAGAAGCTGGAAAGAACCCAGAGGCCCTTCAACAGAGGAATGGATACAGAAAATATGGTACATCTACACAATAGAATAATACTTAGCTATCAAAAACAATGACTTTTCAAAATTCACAGGCAAATGGATGGAACTGTAAAATATCACCTGAGTGAGGTAACCCAATCACAGAAAAACACACATGGTATGCACTCATTGATAAGTGGCTATTAGCCCCAATGTTTGAATTACCCTAGATACACAGAACACATGAAACTCAAGAAGGATGACCAAAATGCAAATGCTTCACTCCTTCTTTAAAAGGGGAACAAGAATACCCTTGGGAGGGGATAGGGAGGCAAAGTTTAGAAGAGATACTGAAGGAACACCCATTCAGAGCCTGCCCCACATGTGGTCCATACATATACAGCCACCAAACTAGATAAGATGGATGAAGCAAAGAAGTGCAGCCTGAAAGGATCCAGATGTAGATCTCTCCTGAGAGACACAGCCAGAATACAGCAAATACATAGGCGAATGCCAGCAGCAAACCACTGATCTGAGAATGGGACCTCTGTTGAAGGAATCAGAGAAAGGTCTGGAAGAGCTTGAAGGGGCTCAAGATCTCATATGAACAACAATGCCAACCAACCAGAGCTTCCACGGACTAAACCACTACCCAAAGTCTATACATGGACTGACTCTGGGCTCCAACTGCATAGGTAGCAATGAATAGCCTAGGAAGAGCACCAGTGGAAGGGGAAGCCCTTGGTCCTGCCACGACTGAACCCCCAGTGAACGTGATTGTTGGGGGGAGGGTGGCAATGGTGGGAGGATGATGGGTTAAGGAAGGTTTAGGGGGATGTTGGCCGGGAAACAAGGAAATGGAACAATTGAAATGTAAATAAGAAATACCCAAGTTAATAAAGATGGAGGGGAAAAAAGCCCTAAAATAGCCACTTTAATGAAATACAGGACAAAACAGGTACACAGGTAGAAGCCCTTAAAGAGAATACACAAAAATCAACCAACATGTGAAGGAATTGAACAAAACCACCCAGGATCTAAAAATGGAAATAAAACCAATAAAGAAATCATAAAGGCAGACAACTCTGGAGATAGAAAACCTAAGAAAGAGATCGGGAGTCATAGACACAAGCATTATCAACAGAATACAAGAGATAGAAGACAAAATCTTAGGGGCAGAAGATACCAAAGAAAACATTGACATAGCTGTCAAAGAAAATGAAAAAGGTAAAAAGCTCCTACCAAAAACATACAGGAAATCCAGGACACAATGAGAAGACCAAACCTAAGGATAATATGTATAAAAGAAAGGGAAGATTCCTAACTGTGATGGTTTGCATATGCTTGGGACAGGGAGTGGAATGGGATGGTTTGCCTATGCTTGGCCCAGTGTTCGGCACTATTAGAAGATGTGGCCTTGTTGGAGGAAGTATGTCACTGTGGGGTTAGGCTTGAAGACCCTCCTCTTAGCCCCTCCTAGGATGGTGAGTCTGTTCCTGGCTTCCTTTAAGTGAAGATGTAGAAGTCACCTCCTCCTGTACCATACCTGCCTGTATGCTGCGATGCTGCCATGCTCCCAACTTAATGATAATGGAGTGAACCTCTGAACCTATAAGCCATCCCCAATTAAATGTTGTCCTTTATACAACTTACATTGGTCATGGTGTCTGTTCACAGCAATAAGACCTTAACAAAGACATCAACATAAAGGGTCAGTAGATAACTTCAACAAAATTATAGAAGAAACTTTTCTACCGAAAGAATGAGATGCCCCCAAACATACAAGAAGCCTACAGAATTCCAAATAGATTGGACCAGAAAAGCAATCCCATCCTTCATATAAGAGTCACAACACCAGATACACAAAACCAAGAAACAATATTAAAAGCAGCAAGGGAAAAAGTCAAGTGTAGCATATAAAGGCAGGCCTATCAGAATTACACCAGACTTCTCAACAGACTATGAAAGCTAGAAGTTCCTGGATATATGTCATACAGACCCTAAGAGAACAGAAATGCCTGACCAGGCTACTATAACCAGCAAAATTCTCCATGAACACATATAGAGAAACCAAGATAGTCCACAACAAAACCAAATTTAAACAGTATCTTTCCACAAATCTAGCACTACAAGGGATGATAGATGGAAAACTCCAACACAAAGAGGGAAACTACATGCTAGAAAAAGGAAGAAAGTAATCTTTTTCAACTAACCCAAAAGAAGATAACCACAGAAATATAATTTCACTTGCCACAAAAAGTACAACAAGAAACAACAACCAAAGGTCCTTAAAAGTCTCTCCACATCAATAGAATCAATTCCCCAATAAAAATAAAGCATAGACTAAGAGACTGGATACATAAACAGGACCCAACATTTTGCTGCATTAAGGAAACACACCTTAGTGACAAAGACAGACACTACCTCAGAGTAAAAGGATGGAGAACAATTTTTCAAGACAATAAAAATATAAATGACAGGAAGCCCACAAACACATGAAAGCTGAACAGTGTTCTCCATAGTGATAACTTGGACCTGGAAAAATTAAAGAAATAAATTAAAGACTTATATTAATTTAATAAAAATTAAGGTACAACAAACCCAAATTTATGGAACACAACAAAAGCAGTGCGAAGAGGAAAACTCATACATCTGAGTGCCTCCAAAAAGTAACTGGAGAGAGCATACACTAGTGTCGTGAAAGCACACCTAAAAGTTCTACAACAAGAAACAAATACACCAAAGAGTAGTAGACAGCAGGAAAGAAAAAAAAAAAAAAACTGAAATCAACCAAGTAGAAAAAAAAAAAAACAATGAATCAAAAAACAAAAAAAAAAAAAACAAAAAACAAAACAAAAAAAAAAACCAGGACCTGTTTCCTTGTGAAAATCAATAAGACAGACAAACCCTTAGCCATACTAACCAGTGGTGACATAGAGAGTATCCAAATTAACAAAAATCAGAAAAGAAATGGAGATCTAACAGAAACTGAGGAAATACAAAAAAAAAATCATCAGATCCTACTACAAAAGCCTATACTCAAGACACAAGATAACTAAAAAATCTGGATGAAATGGAAATTTTCTAGACAGATTCCAGGTACCAAAGTTAAATCAGGATCAGAGAAACAGTCTCATAACTCCTAAAGAAACGGAAGCAGTCATTAAAAGTCTACCAAACAAAAAAGCCTAGGACCTGATGGGTTTAGTGGAGAATTCTATTAGACCTTTGTAGAAGACCTAATACCAATACTGTACAAACTATTCCACAAAATTGAAACAGAAGGAATAATACCCAATTCCTTCTCTGAAGCCACAATTACACTGGTTATCATTGAGTAGAGCACTGTTCAACTTCCATGTATATGTGGTCGTTCTTTCCTTATCGTTGTTGAAGACCAGGTTTAGCCCATGGTGGTCTGATAGGACGCATGGGATTATTTCTATCTTTCTGTATCTGTTGAGGCCTGTTTTATGACCAATTATGTGTTCAGTTTTGGAGAAAGTACCATGAGGTTACGAGAAGGTATATCCTTTTGTTTTAGAATAGAATGTTCTATAAATATCTGTTAAGTCCATTTGGTTCATGACTTCTCTTAGTCTGTCTATGTCTTTGTGTAATTTTTGTTTCCGTGATCTGTCCATTGATGAGAGTGGGGTGTTGAAATCTCCTACTATTATTGTGTGTGGCACAATGTGTGCTTTGAGCTTTAGTAAGGTTTCTTTATGTATGTAGGTGTCCTTGTATTTGGAACATAGATATTTAGGATTGAGAGTTCATTTTGGTGTATTTTTTTTCATGAGTATGAAGTGTCTGTTCTTATCTTTTTTGATGACTTTTGTTTGAAAATTGATTTTATTCAATATTAGAATGGCTATTCCACCTTGCTGTTTCAGACCGTTTGCTTGGAACGTTGTTTTCCAGCCTTTTACTTTGAGGTAGTGTCTGTCTTTGTCTCTGTGGTGTGTTTCCTGTAAGTAACAGAATACTGGCTCCTCATTGCATATCCAGTTTGATAATATGTGCGGTTTTTTTTTTTTTCGGAGCTGGGGACCGAACCCAGGGCCTTGCGCTTCCTAGGCAAGCGCTCTACCACTGAGCTAAATCCCCAACCCAATATGTGCGTTTTTATTTGGGAATTGAGTCCATTGATGTTGAATGATATTAAAGAATAGTGATTGTTGCTTCCTGTTATATTCGTATTTGGATGTGAGATTATATTTGTGTGCTTGTCTTCTCTTTGTTTTGCTGAAAGATGATTAATTTCTTGCTTTTTCAAGGGTGCAGCTTGCCTCCTTGCATTGGGCTTTACCATTATTAACCTTTGTGGGGTTGTATTTGTAGAAAGATATTGTGTAAATTTGGTATTGTCATGTGTCCTTGTTATATGTTGGAGCATCATTTGGGTAGCAGTAGTACCCCTGTGTCCTCAGGTAGTACTACATCCGATTTTCTGAGAAAACTCCAGATTGACTTCCAGAGTGGTTGTACAAGCTTGCAATCCCACCAACAATGGAGGAGTGTTCCTCTTTCTCCACATCTTTGCTAGCATCTGTTGTCATATGAGGTTTTGAACTTAGCAATTCTGACTCCTGTGAAGTGGAATCTCAGGGTTGTTTTGATTTGCATTCCCTGCTTACTACAGTTGTTGAACATTTCTTTAGGTATTTTTCAGCCATTCAATATTCCTCAGCTGAGAATTCTTTGTTTAGCTCTGTATTCCACTTTTTAATAGAATTATTTGACTCTCTGGACTCTAACTTCTTGAGTTCTTGCATATATTAGATATAAACCCTTTATTTGATAAAGGATTGGTAAAGATCTTTTCCAACTTCTTTGGTTGCCCTTTTGTCCTGATGACAGTTTCTTTGGCCTTAAAGAAGCTTTGCAATTTTATGAGGTCCATTTGTCGATTATTGATAATGGAGAATAAGGCATTGGTGTTCTTTTTAGGAAATTTCCCCCAGTCCCCATGTGTTCGAAGATCTTCCCCACTTTTCCTTCTATTTCTTTGAGTGTATCTGGTTGTATGTAGAGGTCCTTGATCCACTTGGACTTGAGCTTTGTAGAGGGTGACAGGGTGGATTGATGTGAATTCTTCTACTTGCTGATCTCAAGTTGAATCAGTACCATTCACTGAAAATGATATCCAATGGATGGTTTTAGCTCCTTTGTCAAAAATCAAGTAACCATAGGTGTGTGGGTTCATTTCTGAGTTTTAAATTTTATCCCATTTATCTACTTGCAAGTCTGTATACCAATAATATACAGTTTTGATCACTATTGTTTTGTAATATAGCTTCAGATCAGGGATGGTGATTCCCCCAGATGTTCTTTTACTGTTGAGGATAGTTTTCAGTAACTTGTTTATTTTTTGTTATTCCAAATGAATTTACAAATTGATCTTTCTAACTCTATGAAAAAATCACATTGGAATTTTATGGGACTTGCGTTGAGTCTGTAGGTTGCTATTGGCAAATTGGCGATGTTTTCGATATTAATCCTGCCAATGCATGAGGATGGAAGATTTTTCTGTCCTCTGAGATCTTCTTCAATGTCTTTCTTCAGAAACTTGAAGTTGTTGTTATACAGATCTTTCACTTGCTTGGCTCCAGTCATACTGAAGTCTTTTATGTTATTTGCTACTATTGTGAAGGGTGTCATTTTCCTAATTTCTGTCTAGCCTGTTTATCCTTTAAGTAGAGTAAGACTACTGATTCATTTGAGTTAATTTTAGTTCCAGCCACTTTGCTGAAGTGGTTTATCAGGTATAGGAGTTCTCTGGTGAAATTTATGGGGTGGCTTAATTATATTATCATATCATTTGCAAATAGTGATATTTCGACTTTTCCCTTTTCAATTTAGATCCCTTTGACCCTTTTCATTGTCTGGTTGCTCTGGCTAGAATTTCAAGTACCATATTGAATAAGTAGGGAGAGATTTGGCAGCCTTGTCTAGTCCCTGATTTTAGCACGATTGATTCAAGTTTCTCTCCATTTTGTTTGAGGTTGGCTACTGGGTTGCTGTGTATTGCTTTTACTATGTTTAGGTGTGGGTCTTGAATTACTGATCATTCCAAGACTTTTAACATGAAGGGGGGTTGAGTTTTGTCAAATGCTTTTTCACATGTAATGAGATGATCATGTGTTTTTTTCCTATGATATATATATATATATATATATATTCAATATAATCATATAATCATTGATAGGTTTCCATTTGTTAAACCATCCCTACGTCCCTGAGATGAAGCCTACTTGATTATATTGGTGATCATGTTGATGACTTCTTGGATTAAGGTCGTGAGAATTTTATTGAGTATTTTTGCATCAATATTCTTAATGGAAATTTGTCTGAAGTTCTCTTTCTTTGTTGAGTCTTTTTGTGGTTTAGGTATAAGCATAATTGTGGCTTCAAAGAATGAATGTGGTACTATTCCCTGGGTTTCTATTTTGTAGAATAGTTTAGACAGTATTGGTATTGTCTTCTATGAAGATCTGATAGAAATCTCTATTAAACCCATCTGGTCCTGGGCTTTTTTTGGCTGGGAGACTTTTAATAAATGCTTTTATTATTTTAGAAGTTATGGGACAGTTTAGATTCTTTCTCTGATCCTGATTTAAATTTGTTATCTGGTATCTGTCTAGAAAATTGTTCATTGCATCTAAATTTTCCAGTTTTGTTGAATATAGTTGGATCTGATGTCTTTTTTTTAATTTTCTCATTCTGCTGTTATCTCTCCCATTTCATTTCTTTTTTAAAAAAATTCACATACACTCTCTTACTTTTTGTTGATTCTGGGTAATGATTTATTTTTCTTACTGTTTTTCTCAAAGAACCAGCTCATGGTTTTGTTGATTCTTTGTATAATTCTATTTGTTTCATTTGGGTTGACTTCAGTCAAGTTTGATTATTTCCTGGTGTCTATTCCGCTTGGGTGTATTTGTTTCTTTTGGTTCTGGAGCCTTTAGGTGTGCCATCAAGCAGCTAGTGTCAAGCTGCAAGCTCTCCAATTTTTTTTTTTTTTGGAGGCACCCAGAGCTATGAGTTTCTCTCTTAGCACTGCTTTCATTGTTTCATTGTTTCCCATAAATTTGGGTATGTTGTGCCTCATTTTCATAAAATTCTAAGACATCTTTAATTTCTTTCTTTATTTATTCTTAGACCAAGTCATGATTGAGTAGATCATTGTTCAGCTTCTCTGTGTATGTGGGCTTACTATTGTTTTTGTTATTAATTAAGATGAGCCTTACTTTGTGATGATCTCATAGTGTGCATAGGACTATTTGAATCTTCTTGTATCTGTTGAGGCTTGTTTTGTGACCGATTATATGGTCAATTTTGGAAAAGGTACCATGCGTTAATAAGGAGCTATATTTTTTTTAACAATGAAATGTGTGTGTGTGTGTGTGTGTGTGTGTGTGTGTGTGTGTGTTAAATCCATTTGTGTCTCTGTTTAGTTTCTGTTTCCATGATCTGTCCACTGATGAGAGTGGGTTGTTGTAATCTCTCACTATTACTTGTAAAGTGCAACATGAGTTTTGAACTTCGGTAAAGTTTCTTTTATGAATGTAGGTGCCCTTGCATTTGGAGCTTAGATATTCAGGATTAAGATTTCATCTTGTTGAACTTTTTTCTTGGATGAATATGAAGTGTCCTTTCTTATCTTTTTTGAAAATAATTAGTTGACAGTCAATTTTATTCAATAGTAGTATGGCTACTGCAGCTTGTTTCTTGTCACCATTTGCTTGGAAAAATTTTTTCCCAGGCTTAAATCTGAGTTAGTGTCTTTGTCACTGAGGTATGTTTCTTTTATACAGCAAAATGTTGAATCCTCTTTTTGTGTCTGTTCTGTTAGTCTATATCTTTATATTGGGGAATTTAGTTCACTGATGTTAAGAGATATTAAGGATCAGTTGTTGTTGTTTCCTGTTATTTTTGTTGTTAGTGGTGGAATTATGTTTGTGTGGCTCTCTTCTCTTGGTTTTCTTGCAAGGAGAGTACATTCTTGCTTTTTCTTGGGTGTAGTTTCCATCCTTGTTTTAGAGTTTTCCATGTATTATTCTTTGTAGGGCCGGATTTGTGGAAAGGTTTTGTGTGAATTTGATTTTATTCTTCAATATCTTGTTTTCTCCATCTAAGTTAATTGAGAGTTTTACTGGATATCATAACCTGGGCTGGAATTTTTTCTCTTAGGGTCTGCATGACATCTGTCAAGGATCTTTTGGCTTTCATAGTCTCTGCTGAGAATTCTGGTATAATTGTGATATGTCTGCCTTTATAGGTTACTTGACCTATTCCCCTTGCTGCTTTTAACATTCTTTTTGTTGTTGTTGTTGTTGTTGTTTTGTGCATTTGGTGATTTGACTACTATGTGATGGGAGAAATTTCTTTTCTGGTACAATGTCTTTGGAGTTATGTAGGCTTCTTGTAAGTTTATGGGCATCTCTTTCTTTAGGTTAGGGGAGTTTGCATTATCAATGGATAATATAAAAGGGTGGGGTATGGCAACAAGGAGCAGGTAGTAAATGATGTATCAGAAACTTGGGTTTCTTTATCCTGAACAGAATTTGTTGGTGTTTTCACATAACAGGAGGGATCATATCTTGTCTTCCTTCTGTGGCCTGCACTCATTGTCTGTCCTATTAGGCGAAGGTGTATAGAAAGGGTCAGTGGACAGCAGGAGGTGTTAGTGGCTTGTGTCATGACTTGCAAACTGAGAATACAGGAGGTTTAATACAGCAGGTATGTCTCTTACCTCTTCTGAATTTCATGATCTTCACCTGAGCAATGAATATTTACATGAATAACAGGAATCTGGGGCTATATGGTGGTGTGGAAGTGGAGATATGTGTTCATTTCAGGATCCAGCTCACCTTGAAATGATTTGAAGTGAGACACATCATTGGATATAGAGGTAGCTTTGAATGCTTATGGTCTCTGGCCTTCTATTTCTCTAACTCTACTCGTTTGCTGCTTAAAACTTCTAAAAAATTTTCTAAAAAACTTTCTTGCTTATTCTGTGTTTAAAGATTACTAACGTGGGAGAGTAATACCTGATATGTAGCTGCAGGAAAATGAGTGAAAATATTATTGCTATTGTTCTCTATTCTGTCCAGGCAGCCAGAAGACTCTGTAGTGAGATGTGTTAACACTTTGTGAGCCAGATAGGAAGGAAGGGAATTAAAATGCTTTATACAGGTACAATCATCTCTACAAGCATTTCCAAGCGTTTACATGCATAAATATACCTTCACATGTACATATAGACAAACAGATATAAACATTTGAATAGATGAATGAATGGACAGGGCAGAGCTCCTCAATGCATACCATCCAATTGAAAGTTAGGAGTTTCAGTCATTTATTATGAAAAGAGAGAGTAGAAGGGTTTCAGTTGCAGATGGCGATCTTACCTGTTCAGGATCATGTGCTCTGCACATGAGCAGTGAATCTCTGCTCAAATAGGGGAAAGTACATTGAATGAGATAGGGGCAGTGTGTAGTGGAATGTATGAGGGGCTTGGGTAATGGCTTCCAAACCAATGAAGTAGGAAGTTCAGGCTGTAGGTAAGGCTCTTGCCATTTTTTAATGGTATGGCCAGCACCTGAACAGTGAATGTTCCCCTGAGTAGTGGAACTGGGAGAAAGTAAAGTAGGAGGAAAGGTAGAGATTTGTGCTCAGTGTGAGGACATTGTTTCTTTGGGCTCTAAATCAAGGAAGTAAGGATGGAAGGGTTGAGAGAATAGATGAGGCACTTACCTTTTCTGGTTGGGGGTTTAATTTTTAATTAGTATGCATAGACATTTTTATAGCATGATCACTCTACCTGATAAACCAAACACCATCAGAAGGATTTTGTAATCAAATGTATACTTAAGCACTTATGTTCATATGTCATTGGGGTAAAAGAGTTACATAATCACACACAACACTATTATAACAGAATATCCCTAGGCCACTTTCACAGAAAATGAAACAGAAACAAATACTTTATGAAGCATGATAACACCATATAAATTTAGGGGTTCAATTAGAATACTGCCAAGTTCCAATTATCTCTGTTATTCAATTGTCTTTTCTGTATTATATTCTTGTATTAAAAAGCCCACATTAGAAGAACTATACTAATGTTCATGCTGAGTTATAGTGAGTATGTTTTTTTTTTCTCATACACTTGAAGAGCCCGTGGCTGTCCACCAGGATGAGCACTAACTGTTTTGTTGTTGTTGTTGTTGTTGTTGTTGTTGTTGTTGTTATTGTTATTGTTTTTTGATGTTGTTGTTGTTATTATTTTTTTTTTGCAGTAGCAGATATGAAAGAGCTGAAGGTGATCCAGTCTGTGAAATCAGTTTGTGTTGATGCTGGAGGATCAGTCACTCTGAATTGCACAGTCACATCTCTCACCCCTGTGGGGCCCATCAAGTGGTTCAGGGGTGTAGGACACAATAGGCACCTGATATATAATTTCAACGGAGACCATTTCCCCAGAGTAACATATGTCTCAGATGCTACAAAGAGAGACAACCTGGACTTTTCTATCCGCATCAGTAATGTCACACCTGCTGACACAGGTACCTACTACTGTGTGAAGTTCCAGAAAGGAATAGTAGAGCCTGACATTGAGACTCAGTGTGGAGGTGGCACTCGGTTGTTAGTATTTGGTAAGTACTACATTTTCATTTTTATCCTTGATTTCTCCTACAGGTTGAAATACTGTTGAATACTCTATGAACAGCAAAAAAAGAAAAATGTAGAAGGACCACAATATACTTAAGTTCACGATACTCCATCTCCGGACCAAGAAAGCTGAGGAGAAGAGAGCACATGCTATATATAAGAGGTTTCCCCTTCCGGGAAATGGATTAAATTCATACGTTTGTCTGTCTGCCTCACCCAACTTATATTTTTCAAACTGTCTCACATTAGTGACTGTAAAAAGACCATGAAAGCACACAAATCCTGTGAGGAAGAGAGCAGACCACCCAGGAGTGCAAACATCCCAACATCCCAAGGCCACAGGACAGACTGCCCCCTCTGGACATCTCGGTCCACCTCCCTCGTCCAAGGGGAAAGTGCACAGTGCCTCTGGACAGAGGGATATATGAACAGACAGCCGCCAATACCCATGGTTCTGGTCTGCGCCCAGGACCAAACTGATCCCGCCAAACAGCTCTCTGCACCCAAATCCCGTGGGGGAGAGAGCTGGAACATCAGAAGTGTGAATACTTCTGAGAAGTCAGAGGAGAATACCCTCTGCCCACAGTCCCGACCCAAGAGGGAATTGCATAGTGCCAACTCTGCCTGCTGGGTGCAAGGACCTACAAGAGCAATCAGGGGCAGGACCCTTTGATTCCTGCCCACACCTAGAGCTGGAAGACAGTTGCCAAGAGTGCCGCCACAGCTGAGAGCAGAGGCAAGACCCACTTTTCTGCTACCAAGTGACCTGCCTGGTGTATTCAGGATATAGAGGCAGAAGTCCTCTGGGTCAGGGCACTTTCTGTTCCTGGCTCTACCCAGAAGTGAACTGATACCATTCCACAGTTTCCTGCACCCAAATCCTGTGGGGAAGAGAGTGAACTACCCTGGAGTGCAGACGTCCTGAGGTCACAGGATAGACTGCCACCTTTGCATACCTCGGCCCACATCTCTGGTCCAAGGGGAAACTGCACAGTGCCTCTGGACAGAGGAATATAGGAACAGACAGTTGGGGGTACCCCCGGTTCTGGTCTGTGCCCAGGAGATCGAACTGATCTGGCCAAACAGCTCCCTGCACCCAAATCCCATGGAGGAGAGAGCTGGAACCTCAGAAGTGTGGATACTGCTGAGAAGTCAGAGGAGAATACCCTCTATCCACAGTCCAGACCCAAGAGGTAATTGCATAATGCCAACTGTGCCCAAGGGGTACAAGGACCTAAACAAGCAATCAGGGGCAGGACCCTTTGATTCCTGCCCATGACTAGAGCTGGAGGACAGTCTTTAGGAGTGCCACCACAGCTGAGAACAGAACACTTGTTCTCAGGAAAGGCAGAAAGAAAACAAGAAAACAGTTTTACAGGAGTGCTGACACCGAGGCCTACAGCAGGGTCAAGTCACTCCCAGAAACAGCAAGACAAGTAAACAACAGAGACAACCCAATGGATAGAGGCAAGTTCAGGAACCTAATGAACAGAAACCAAGACTACTAGGTATTATCAGAGCCCAGTGCTCTCAACAAAGATAATACTGGATATCCAAACACACCAGAAAAGCAAGATTTAGATTTGAAAACATATTTTTTGATAATGATGGGGAACTTTAAGAAAGACATAAAGAATTCCCTTAAAGAAATGCAGGAAAGCACAAGTAAACAAGTAGAAGCCCTTAGAGAGAAAACACAAAAATCACTGAAAGAATTACAGGAAAACACAACCAAACAGGTGAAGGAAATAAAAATGAAAATAGAAACAATAAAGAAAGCACAAACAGAGACAACCCTGGATATAGAAAACCAAAGAAAGAGACAAGGAGTCATAGGTACAAGCATCTCCAACAGAATACAAGAGATAGAAGAGAGAATCTCAGGGGCAGAAGATACCATAGAAAACATTGAAACAACTGTCAAAGATAATGTAAAATGCAAAAAGCTAATAGCCCAAAACATACAGGAAATCCAGTACACAATGAGAAGATCAAAATTAAGGATAATAGGTATGGAAGAAAGGGAAGACTGCCAACCTAAGGGGTCAGTAAATATATTCAAAAATATAGAAGAAAACTTCCCTAACCTAAAGAAATAGATGCCCATAAACATACAAGAAGCCTATAGAACTCCAAATAGATTACACCAGAATAGAAATTCCCCCCATCACATAATAGTTAAAACACCAAAACAAAAAAAGAATATTAAAAGCAGTAAGGGAAAAAGGTCTAGTGACATATAAAGGGGGACCTATCAGAATTACAGAAGACTTCTCACCACAGACTATGAAAGCCAGAAGATCCAGGACAGATGTCAAATAGACTCTAAGAGAACATAAATGCCAGGCCAAGCTACTGTGTCCATCAAAATTTTCAATTAATGCAGATGGAGAAACCATGATATTCCAACGCAAAACCAAATTTATACAATATCTTTCTACACATCCAGCCCTACAAAGGATAATAGATGGAAAACTCCAACACAAGGAGAGAAACTATACTGTACAGAAAGCGAGAATATAATTTCCTTGAAATGAAATGAAAAGAGAGACAAACAAACATGATTCCACCTATAACAACAAAAATAATGGGCAGTATAATAATAAGACAATCATTATACCTTAAATTCTCTCAACATCAACAGACTCAATTCGCCAATAAAAAGCCATAGATTAACAGACTGGATACATAAAGAGGACACAGCATTTTGCTGCATGCAGGAAACACACCTCAGAGACAAAGACAGACATTACTTCAGTGTAAATGGCTGGAAAACAATTTTCCAAGCAAATGGAACAAAAAACAAACTGGAGTTGCCATTCTAATATCAAATGAAATTGACTTTCAACCAAGAGTCATTAAAAAAGACAAGGAAGGACACTTCGTATTCATCAAAGAAAAATTCACCAAGATGAACTCTCAATCCTAAATATCTATGTTCCAAATGCAAGGGCACCTACATTCATAAAAGAAACCTTACTTAACTCAAAGCACACATTGCACCTCACACGATAATAGTAGGAGATAACAACACCCCATTCTCATCACTGGACAGATCAGGAAGCAGAAATTAAACAGAGACATAGAGACACTAACAGAAGTTATGAACCAATTAGATTTAACAGATAAATATAGAACATTCCATCCTAACACAAAAGGATATACCTTCTTCTCAGAACCTCACAGAACCTTCTCCAAAATTGACCATATAATCAGTGACAAACCAGGACTCAACAGATACAATAAGATAGAAATAATCCCATCCATCCTATCAGATCACTATGCACTAAGGCTGGTCTTCAATAACAACAGTAAGAACAAAAAGCCCACATATACATGGAAGTTGAACAATGCTCTACTCAATAACAACTTGGTCAAGGAAGAAATAAAGAATTGAAAGATGTCTTAGAATTTAATGAAAATGAAGATAGAACATTCCCAAACTTATGGGACACAATGAAATCATTACTAAGAGGAAAATTCATTGCTCTGAGTGCCTGCAAGAAGAAAAAGGAGAGAGCATATGTCAGCAGCTTGACAGCACACTTTAAAGCTCTAGAACAAAATGAAATAAATAAACCCAAGATGAATAGAAGGCAGGAAATAATCAAACTCAGAGCTGAAATCAACCAAGTAAAAACCAAAAGGACTATACAAGAAAATCAACAAAAGTAGGAACTGGTTCTTGGAGAAAATCAACAAGATAGATAAACCCTTAGCCAGAATAACCAGAAGTGACAGAGAGTGTATCCAAATTAAAAAATCAGAAATGAAAAGTGAGACATAAAAAGAGAATCTGAAGAAATTAGAAAAATCATCAGATCCTACTACAAAAGCGTATATTCAATAAAATTGGAAAATGTAGAGGAAATGGACAATTTTATAGACAGATACCAGGTACCAAAGTTAAATCAGGAACAAATAAATCATTTAAACTACCCCACAACCCCTAAAGAAATAGAAGCAGTCATTAAAATTCTCCCAACCAAAAAGATCTTTACCAATCCTACAACAGATAGAGGCCTTATATCCAAAATATACAAAAGAACTCAAAAAAGTTAGACCAGGGGAGACAAATAACCCTATTAAAAAAATGGGGTTCAGAGCTAAACAAAGAATTCACAGCTGAGGAATGCGGAATGGCTGAGAAACACCTAAAGAAATGTTCAACATCTTTAGTCATAAGGGAAATGCAAATCAAAACAACCCTGAGATTTCACCTCACACCAGTGAGAATGGCTAAGATCAAAAACTCAGGTGACAGCAGATGCTGGCGAGGATGTGGAGAAAGATGAACACTCCTCCATTGTTGGTGGGATTGCAGACTGGTACAAGCATTCTGGAAATCAGTCTGGAGGTTCCTTAGAAAATTGGACATTAAACTGCCTGAGGATCCAGCTATACCTCTCTTGGGCATATACCCAAAAGATGCCCCAACATATAAAAAAGACACGTGCTCCACTATGTTCATCGCAGCCTTATTTATAATAGCCAGAAGCTGGAAAGAACCCAGATGCCCTTCAACAGAGGAATGGATACAGAAAATGTGGTACATCTACACAATGGAATATTACTCAGCTATCAAAAACAACGAGTTTATGAAATTTGTAGGCAAATGGTTGGAACTGGAAAATATCATCCTGAGTGAGCTAACCCAATCACAGAAAGACATACATGGTATGCACTCATTGATAAGTGGCTATTAGCCCAAATGACTGAATTACCCTAGATGCCTAGAACAAATGAAACTCAAGACGGATGATCAAAATGTGAATGCTTCACTCCTTCTTTAAAAGCGGAACAAGAATACCCTTGTCAGGGAAGAGAGAGGCAAAGATTAAAACAGAGACTGAAGGAATACCCATTCAGAGCCTGCCCCACATGTGGCCCATATATATACAGCCACCCAATTAGACAAGATGGATGAAGCAAAGAAGTGCAGAAGTGTAGATCGCTCCTGAGAGACACAGCCAGAATACAGCAAATACAGAGGCGAATGTCAGCAGCAAACCACTGAACTGAGAATAGGACCCCCCGTTGAAGGAATGAGAGAAAGAACTGAAGAGCTTGAAGGGGCTCGAGACCCCATATGTACAACAATGCCAAGCAACCAGAGCTTCCAGGGACTAAGCCACTACCTAAAGACTATACATGGACTGACCCTGGACTCTGACCTCATAGGTAGCAATGAATATCCTAGTAAGAGCACCAGTGGAAGGGGAAGCCCTGGGTCCTGCTAATACTGAACCCCCAGTGAACTAGACTGTTGGGGGGAGGGCGGCAATGGGGGTAGGGTGGGGAGGGGAACACCCATAAGGAAGGGGAGGGGGGGGGGGGAGGTTTGCCCGGAAACCAGGAAAGGGAATAACACTCAAATGTATATAAGAAATATTCAAGTTAATAAAAAAAAATTAAAAAAAAAATTCTCCCAACCAGAAAGAGCCCAGGTTCAGATGGGTTCAGTGCAGAATTCTATCAGACCTTCATAGAAGACCTCATACCAATACTGTCCAAACTATTCCACAAACTTGAAGCAGATGGAGCACTATGGAATTCCTTCTATGAAGCCACAATTTCTCTTACACCAAAACCACACAAAGACCCAACAAAGAAAGTGAACTTCAGACCAATTTCCCTTATGAATATTGACGCAAATATACTCAATAAAATTCTTGTAAACCGAATCCAAGAACACATCAAAATGATCATCCTTCATGATCCAGTAGGCTTCAACCCAGGGATGCAGAGATGGTTTAATATATGAAAATCCATCAATGTAATTCACTATATAAACAAGCTCAAAGATAAGAACCACATGGTCATTTCATTAGATGCTGAGGAAGCATTTGACAAAATTCAACACCCCTTCATGATAAACATCCTGGAAAGATTAGGAATTCAAGGCCCATATCTAAACATAGGAAAAGTAATATACAGCGAACCAGTAGCTAACATCAAACTAAAATCAGGGACTAGGCAAGGCTGCCCACTCTCTCCCTACTTATTCAATATAATATTCAAAGTTCTAGCCAGAGCAATCAGAGAGTGAAAGTACTTCAAAAGGATAAAATGGGAAGGGAAGAAATCAAAGTATCACTATTTGCAGTTCATATGATAGTATACTTAAGTGACCCCAAAAGTTCCCTCAGAGAACTACTTAACCTGATAAGCAACTTCAGCCAAGTGTTGCGGTATAAAAGTAACTCAAACAAATCAGTAGCCTTCATCTACTCAAAGGATAAACAGACTGAGAAAGAAATTAAGGAAATGACACCCTTCACAATAGTCCCAGATAACATAAAATATCTTGGTGTTACTTTAACCAAACAAGAGAAAGATCTGTATGACAAGAACCTCAAATATCTGAAGAAAGAAACTGAGGATGATCTCAGAAGATGGAAAGAACCTCAAATATCTGAAGAAAGAAATTGAGAATGACCTCAGAAGATGGAAAGGTTTTCCATGCTTAAGAATTGGCAGGATTAATATAGTAAACATGGCCACTTTGACAAAAGCGATCTACAGATTCACCGCAATCCCCACCAAAATTCCTGCTCAATACTTTATAGAGGTAGAAAGAGCAATTTGCAAATTCATTTAGAATAACAAAAAAACCAGGATAGCAAAAAAAAATATACTCAGCAATAAAAGAACTTCTGGGGGAATCACTATCCCTGACTTCAAGCAGTTTTACAGAGCAATAGTCATAAAAACTGTATGGTATTGATACATTGACAGGCCAGTAGATCAATGGAACAGAATTGAAGACCCAGAAATGAACCCACACACTTATAGCCACTTGATCTTTCACAATGGACCTAAAAACATCCAATGGAAGAAAGATAGCATTTTAAACAAATGGTGCTGGTTCAACTGGAGGGAGGTCAGCATGTAGAAGAATGCAAATCGATCCATTCTTATCACCATGTATAAAGCTTAAGTCCAAGTGAATCAAGGACCTCAACATCAACCCAGATACACTCAAACTAAAAGAAGAAAAAGTGGGAAAGAGTCTCGAGCACATGGGCACTGAGGAAATTTTCCTGAGTAAAACACCAATGGTTTATGCTCTAAGGTCAAGAATCAACAAATGGGACCTCATAAAACTGCAAAGCTTCTGTAAGGCAAAAGACATGGTCATTAGGACAAAACTGCAACCAACAGACTGGGAAAAGATCTTTACCAATCCTACATCTGATAGAGGGCTAATTTCCAAAATATACAAAGAACTCAATAAGTTAGACTCCAGAGAGCCAAACCATCCTACTAAAAAATGGGGTACAGAACTAAACAAACCATTCTCAGCTGAGGATTATCAAATGGCCAAAAAGCCCCTAAAGAAATGTTCAACATTCTTAATTATCAGGGAAATGCACATCAAAACAACCCTGAGATTCCACCTCACACCAGGCAGAATGTCTAAGATAAAAAATTCTGGTGGCAGCAGATGCTGGTGAGGATGAGGGGAAAGAGAAACACTCCTCCATTGTTGGTGTGGTTGCAAACTGGTACAACCACTCTGGAAATCAGTCTGGTGGTTCCTCAGGAAATTGGACATTACACTACCTGAGGAACCAGTTATACCTCTTTTTGGCATATACCCAAAAGATGCTCCAACATACAACAAAGGCACATGCTCCACTATGTACATAGCAGCCTTATTTATAATAGCCAGAAGCTGCAAAGAACCCAGATGCCCTTCAACAGAGGAATGGGTTCAAAAAATTTGGTACATCTACACAATAGAATACTACTCAGATATCAAAAACAATGACTTCCTGAAAATCATAGGCAGATCGAATGAACTAAAAATATCATCCTGAGTGAGGTTACTCAATCTCAGAAAAATAAACTTGGTATGCACTCATTGATAAGTGGATATTAGCCAAAAAACTCGAATTACCCAAGATGCAATCCACAGACCACAGGAAGCTCAAGAAGAAGGATGACCAAAATGCAGATGCTCCCACTCCTTCTTAAAAGGGGAAGAAATATTCATAGGAGGGCATATGGAAGCAAAGTTTAGAACAGTGACTCAAAGAATGACCATTCACAGCCTGACAGACATGTGGCCCAGATATATATATATATATATATATATCCACAAAAATTAGATAAGATTGATGAAGGTAAAAAATGCACTCAGAAAGGTACTGGATATAGATCTTTCCTGAGAGACACATCCAGAGCATATCCAATACAGAGCTCAATACTAGCAATAAACCACCGAACTAAGAATAATACTGCCTAGGGGGGAATTAGAAGAAGTATTGAACGAGTTGAAGGAGCATGCAGCCCCATAAAAACAACAATGTCAACCAACCAGAGCTTCCAGGGACTAAACCACTACCACAAGACTATACATGGACTGACCCAGAGCTCCAACTGCATTTGTAGCAGAGAATAGCCTTGTTGGGACACCAGTGGAAGAGTATTCCTCTTCTCCACATCCTTGTCAACATGTGCTGTCACTTGAGGCTTTGATCTTAGCCATTTTGATTGGTGAAATGTGAAATCTCTGTCTCGTTTTTTATTTATATTTCTCGGATGACTGAAGATTTTGAGCACTAAGTGTCCCTCAGCCATTCGTGATGTCTCTGTTGTAAATTCTTTGTTTAATTCTATACCCCAGTTTTTTTATTGGGTTGTTTGGATTTTTTAGTGTTTAGCTTCTTGAGTTCTTTGTATATTTTGGACATTAGCCCTCTATCGGATGTAGGGTTAGTGAAGATTTTCCCCAATCTGTAGGTTGCTGATTGGTCTTGTTGAGTAAGGCCTTTGCCTTTCAGAAGCTTCTCAGTAACATGAGGTCCCATTTATCAATTCTTGATCTTAGAGCAAGAGCCATCGCAGTGCTTCTTAGAAAATTTCCCTTTGTGCCAACGATCTCAAGGTTCTTTCCCACGTTCTCTTCAATTAGATTCTGAGTGTCTGGTTTTATGTTTAGGTCCTTGATGCACTTGAACTTGAGCTACTTGTCAAGGTGACAAATATGAATCTATTTTCATTTTTCTACATACAGACTTCCAGTTAAACCAGCACCATTTAGTGAAAATGCTTTCATTTTTCTATTGTATATTTTTGACATTTTTGTCAAAGGTCAAGTGTACATAAGTGTGTGGTTTTATTTCTAGATCTTCAATTTTATTCCATCAATCAACATGTCTGTCTTTGTACCAACACCATGCAGTTTTTTATCACTATTACTCTAAAATATGAACTGTTATGTAAAAAAATTTCATACATTTCTTGCATGTATTCCTGCAAGTGTTCCCATCAGGTTGATTTATACTTTACCAGGTTTCTTTCATTCCCCCATATCTGGAATTTTTCAAAATACTTATATCTATACAAAGCACCCTATCAACTCCCATCCTTTCCATTTACCAACTCTTTCATGTGTATATCCAGTTCACAGCTATTCCTGAGTACTTGAAAGACTTACATCATCTTGGGGCAAGCAAGGATCTTCCAAAGTACCACCAGTTAGGAGCATCTCTGAATCAAACTAACTTTGTAACCCTCCCTAGGGATCAATTCTCCCAGAATTGTGGAAACTGTATTCCCTGACCCACAGGACTCTAAAAATAAGCATTTAACAGTTGAGCTAGAACTACAATTATCTCCTTAAAGAGGAAAATAAATATTTCATTCTGAATCCAACTATCAGTTACCATATTGCAGGAACACAGATTTGGATGACCTGGCATCCATCTATGGAAGCAGTTTGTAAATTTTTGGGGAAATAGAAGAAGGTCATAAATCAAGACTCTTTTTAAAAATTAATTGGTGAAAACATGGAAGGGATGTGTTACCAAATAGCAGATAAACATGATTGAGACTCCAGATACAAACTGATGAAGCCCTAAATGTTTAGGTTGATTGAAACTAATAATCTACTGAGTTAATACATTTCACAGTAAAACTAGTAGTCTGCTTGTACACTCCAGATGATTCACCTGAATTGCCACAAAGATGTTTGGTCAGGGACAAAGGAAGATAATATAATAGGAGGGGCAAATATGATCCAGAATAATTTGCTTTGGATCTGGAATATGCCAGAACTCATTCATGTTCTGAAGACCCAATTACCCTTGTAAAAGGTTCAGTTTGAATTTCTGTAAAATTTTGTTGATAAAATATAGTGCTGTAAGTTGGAGACCTGACACTGGTACAATGGAGAAATGGACACCTATTTTTTCTTTCTTTTACTTTTTTCTTTTTTACTTATTCATTTTACATCCCACTTGCCGCCCCCCTCTTACAATCCTTTCCCCACATCCTTCCTCTTCTCCACTAAGCAAGTGGGGTCCCTCTGATAATCCTCCACCAATGAAGCAAATTGAGTCCATGTGACACTATGCAGTTCCTCTATCACTGTATGTAGGCAAGGCAGCAAAGCTAGAAGAACAAATCCCACATTCAGGTAAAAGCTTTTGGTATAGTCCCTGTTTCAGTAGTGAGGGACCCACATGAAGGCCAAGCTGCACATCTGCTATTTATGTACAGGGAGGCCTAAATCCATCACTGTATGTCCTTTGGTTGGTGATTCAGACCCTGAGAGTCCCAAAGGTCCAGGTTAGTTGACTACGTTGTTTTCCTGTGGCACTCCCAACCCCTTCGGGCCCACAATCTTTCCTACTATTCTTTTAAAAGAATCCTCAAACTCCATTTACTGTTCATCTGTGGGTGTCTATATATGTCTCAGTCAGCAGCTGAGTGGAGCCTCTCAGAGGACTACATGCTCCTGTCTGTAAATATAACAGTATCATTAGTAGGGTTAAGGATTGGTGC
Source organism: Rattus rattus (assembly GCF_011064425.1). Classification (NCBI taxonomy): domain Eukaryota; kingdom Metazoa; phylum Chordata; class Mammalia; order Rodentia; family Muridae; genus Rattus; species Rattus rattus. The sequence continues at coordinate 156,765,070 of NC_046156.1, read as the reverse complement.
TTGTTCATGGGATGTGTCTCAACCTGGACCATTTATTGGATGGCTATTCCCTCAGTCTCTGTTCCATTGCCCCATTTCTGTATCTCTTGGAGACATGAACTATCTTGGACTGGAAGTTTTGTGTGTGGGTTAGTGGCTCTATCACTCCCCTGAGGTTACTATCTGGCTCAGTCTGGCTACAGATAATGGCCTCTTCAGGTCCCATGACATCAAGATAGTAAGTCCCAAGTAAGATCAACCCTATTGATTCTTGAATGCCTTCCTTATTCCAGGTCTCTGTTTCATCATACAGACATTTCATGTGCTCACCCCTATCAATTGTAGATTTCCATTAATTTCCATGGCCAACTAGCCATCTCTCTAATCCTTTCCATACCTGATTCTGAAACCATTATACCTCTCCCCAAATCCCACCTTCCCAAATCCCTCCCCTCATTTGTCTCTTATGCCTATTTTATTCACACTTCTAGGTGAGATTCTCACTTCCTTGACAGTGGCTTCCTTCTTCTTTAGCATCTTTGTGACTGCGGAATATAGCATGGTGCCTGTATTTTGTAACTAATATCCATTTATAAGTGAGCACATACTACACCTGTCTTTTTGGGACTAGGTTATCTCACTCAGAATGACATTCTCAAGTTCCATCCATTTGCCTGCAAAATTCATGATGCCATTGTTCTTCATAGCTGAATAGTAATCCATTGTTTAGATTTCCCATGTTTTTTAAATCCATTCTAGATTTAAGGAATATCTACATTGTTTCAAGTTTTGGACTATTATGAATAAAGCTGCTATGAACATAGTTAATCAGGCATCTTTTTGGTATATTGGAGCATCTATTGGGTATTTGCCCAAGAGTGGTATAGCTGGGTCTTGAGATAGAATTATTTTCTGTTTTCTGAAAAACTACCAAATGGATTTTGAAAGTGGTTATACAAAGTTGCACTCACACCAGCAATTAAAATGTGTTCTTGTTGTTCCCCATTCTCGTCAGCATGTGCTATCTCTTGAGATTTTTCTTAGCTATTCTAATGGCTGTAAGATGGAACCTTGCAGTTTTTTGATTTGTAATTCCCCAATGACTAAGGATTTTGAACATTACTTTAATGACTTGACCATTCCAGAACCCTATGTTGAGAATTATCGGTTTAACTCTATAAACATTTTTAATTGTGTTATTTGGTTCCTTGGTGACTACCTCCTTGAGTTCTTTGAATTTTGAATATTACTTCTCTGTTACATTAGGTTTCTTCAAGATCCTTTCCCAGTATTTAGGCCGCAGTTTTGTCCTATTGACAGTGCCATTTTCCTTACAGAAGTTCATAGTTTCATGAGATCCCATTTATCAATTGTTGGTCTTAGAGCCTGAGCCATTGATATTCTGTTTAGGAAATTATTTTCAGTACCTATGCATTTAAGATATTTGCCAGTTTCTTTTCTATGAGATTTATTGGATCCAGTCTTTTTTTGTTTGTTTGCTTTTGTTCTACTTGGACTTGGGGTTTGTGCAGTTGATAAATATACATGTATTTTCATTCTTTTAAATGTAGACATGTTCTTTATCATGTTTTCTAAGTTAAACCAGTGAATTTCATGGGGAAAAATAGACTCAAACTCCTTAGAGCTTTGTTAGGCTTAGAAGTTAAGCAATGGGCCAAAACAATGAGCCCAAACCCAAAAAGAGACCACATTGTGAATTTTTAATTGTTTCCCCTACTACTTGATTTTCAGACCTGAAGACATCACACATTACTAAAATCCTTGCAGCTGCACTCCTTGGATACAAACTACTCCTGGTAATTGCTGTCAATCTCATTTACAGTCACGGATGCAAAATGCTCGAACGTAAGTTAGGGGAATAAAACTATATTAGTTAAATTTCTGTTACTGTGACAAAACTCCATGATTAAAATAGTTTATAGATGAAAGGATTTATTTGGCCCCTTACTATTTTAGTATCTTATGAGTACATCATGCTGGAGAGTAGTGGCAACTAAGAGAGACAGCAGAGAGCTCACATTCTTAAGCAGAAAGCATGAACAGATTGAAAAAATTAGAAGTGTAAAAAACATTTAAACCTCGAAGTTCAGTATCTGTGATATACTTTCTCTAGCAATAATTTACCACCTAAATCTTCCAAAGAGCACTGCCAACTGGGAATAAGAATCAATATCCTACCTAGTATATAGAGAAAGTTTTGTATTTGAAACACCAGAGAGATGTCAGTTTGGGGACTACATAAGAGGGACAAAATGAGTAAGATGGCCATGCCATTCATCACACAATGTTAAGACATAGAACCTCCTAAAGAATCTCATGATACACTTTGAGGCATCCTAACATCCCAGAAACTCTGTTCTTCTTATAGAATTTTTCAGTTCAAAATCTACAGAGATGCCCAATGTATCCTAGAAGATGTGATGATCCTTGGCCCAGGGGTAGGATCTTGTGCATTGACCTCAAAGTTCCTATTTCAGATGATTTCAGTAAAAGACAAGAAGCACATGGGTTGTATCAATACAGATTAAATACCAAAATTTAGACATTTCAGATGGCAGGTAAAAATGACAGTTACTGCTTTGACCTGTCTGTTATCATGGAGAATAGACTCAGAAGACTGCATGATTTAGGAGCTAGACTGAAATGCTACATGCCACTTTGTTGACATGGGCATCTTTTTCACTCAGGGCAGGAGTGCTAGGAGAAGAGCTGAATCTGGGACACTATAGCAGTAAGATAAATTGTAAATAATGAAAGAAGTATCCAGCCAGAATTGATTCTCCATAGTTTTTTCTTTTATCCTCTACCACACTGGAGCCTAAATATTTGCCATCACTTTTCTTGTAGAGATTCAGCATGGAAATAGATGCTGATGAGAAGCCGCTGAAGACTGCTTATAGAGACACAATTAGGACAACTTGAATTCAAAATTTCTGGTTGTTCCTCTGCATATGTATCATTGTCCCAGAGCTTAAGTGCTGTGCATATTGAGTTGTATTCTAGACATCTTTATTTTCACTATTAAAAGAATTTAAATATGTACATGGTAATGTCTATTCTTGGTTGTCAATTTGACTATAACTTTAATGAACTACAATCCAGAATTGGAAGGCATACCTATTGAAAAGGAATTAGAGATATTTGATATTCCTTGGCTTAATGTTGAAGAGGGGGGCTTTAAGCGTCAGGGGAATTGTAAAGCTAGAGTGGGTATATTATGTAAAACCTAATCCTCTACAATGGGAAGGCCCAGAAGAATCTTCATGAATCTTATAAGACACAAACTGGTTAGAGGAACATGTGGACATATAAAGAATTGTTCTTGTGATTTTCCTTGTGCCAGACCTTAGAGTTGTAGATACTGCTGCATTGGATGAATTAAATTCAATGGGTTTATTTAGACCCTGGGGAAGCAAGGGACAAGAAATAGCAATGAATTACCAGAGACAAGGTGATCATAGTTATTATAATGGACAGTGTAGACAAAATAATGTTCATAATGACCTAGCCCAGAATTGTCAGCATAAGAAAGATAAAATTTATAATGGCACAACTTAAATGCACCTTTGGTACTGGCTAATTAAACATGGTACTTTCAGACATGAAATAGATAGGAAGCAAACTGCATATTTGTTTGATCCGTATAAGCAAAAAATTCTCAAACAAATTAAAGAAAGGCTTCATTGGATCATAGCAGAAGGTAATCTTGACCAGTGAATCAATTTTCAGATTTGAGACAGTTTGAAGACCAGGAACCACTTCAATGAATGTGTGTCTGTACCAAATGTAGTTTTGTTACTTGAGCAAATTAACATATCTCCTGATACCTGGTATGTAGTTATTGACCTACTGTGGGGTAGTGAGCTATGAGAGGAAACCTCATAAGGTTGAGCTAAGGTTTAAAGCCTCAGAGAGTCTGAAGTGTCTTCTGCCTTGCCTGCTCCTGAAATTAGGCCCTTATCATGTATTTACAGACCACTATATCTCATGTAGAGAGGTTTTTGGTCATTAGTCATGTAGGAGCACCACTCCAAGCCCACCTACATGTAGATAAGGTATCCCCAAGCTCTCAGACCAAACCAATATGAAGCAACAACTGTCAGACCCTGATCCACCCTAAAACTGTACATAAGGATCATATCCAGAAAGAATAAAGTGTGAGAGAATTACTCTGTCATCATCTGAGAGCTTCTGTCATAAGTGCTGTAACACTGCTGCTTGGGGAAGAATTCTGCTCTCCTGGAAATGTTGCCAGAACCTCCCCTGCACCTGTCACTGGCCTAGTCAGCCTCTTCTGGCTCAGCCTGGATCAACTCAGTGCCGAGTGACCTATGAAGCATCTTGCAGCAACAGAAGCATCAGCAGAAGAGGTGGATATGGAGGGAGCTTCAGCAGTGGTGGCAGTGAGCAGAACCCTGCTCATGTTCTTTGCCCTTCACCTTAACCATAACACCTGGCCAGACCAAATATCTTCTTGGAAAGCCTGCAGTATACTGGCCTAAAAATTATCAAATGGCTTCTTCTTAATTCCTGTCCATAACTTGTCCCAGAAGCAATTTGCTTTCATTTGGCAAGGCCAGAAGTATGCCTTTACAGTTTTCCCTCAAGGATATATTAACTTTCCTGCTCCTGTGTAATAACTTAGTTAGAATGGATCTGGATTGATTGTCTTTTTCACAAAGTTTCACACTGGTGAACTATATTCATGACATAATACTGATTGGACCAAATGAGATGGAAGTAGCAATCATTTTGGACTCACTGGTAACACATATGATAGAGGCTGGGAAATAAAGCCAACCAAAATTAAAAAGTTTACCTTAGTGAAATTCTTAGAAGTCCAGAAGTGTAGGACATGGAGAGTTATTGCTTCTAAGGTGAAAGATGAGTTATTTCCCTCTAACCACTATGAAAGAAGCACAATGTGGTCTATTTGAATTCTGTAGAGAGGATACTCCTCATCTGAATGTGTTACTCAGGCTCTTAAGTGACTCAGAAAGGTGTGATCTTTGTGTAGGACCAGGAACAGAAGAAAGCACAGCAATAGGTCCACGGTGCTCTACCACTTGGATCACATGATAAAGCACACCCGATGTTACCTGAGGTATCAGTGGTGGAGAGAGCTGCTGTTTGGAGCCTCTGGTAGGTTCCTATAGAGGAATCACAGAAGATACCTTAGGGATTTTGGAACAAAACTCTACCATCATCTGCAGACAATTATTTTCCCTTTGAAAAACAGCACTTGACCTGCTATTGGGTCTTAGTGGAAACTAAACATTTGACAATAGGACACCAATTTACCATGTGTCCTAATCTGCCTTTCATAAACTGGGTATTATCAGTCCTTTAAAATCATAAAGTAGGATGTGAACACTGGAAGTCTATTATCTAATGGAAGTGGTATATATACAACCAGGTCAAGCAGGTCCTGATGGCAAAAGCAAGTTACATGAAGATGTTCTTCAGATGTCTATAGTTTCTACTTCTGTTAAAATGCCATCTGCTGTCAAGTATGCACCTATAGTGTCATGAGGTGTTCCCTATGATTGGCTAACTGTAGATGAGAATCCTAGAACCTGCTTTATTTACTCTTCTGCACATTATACAGGTACCACCAAGAAGTGGACAGTTTCAGCATTATAACCCATTTCTAGAACAACCCTGAAAGATATGGGTGAAGAGAAATCTTCATAGTGGGCCGAACTCCAGCCAGAACAAATGGTATTAAACTTTGTTTGGAAGAAGAAATGCCCAGATTAATAATTGGTCAATGACTCATAGGCTGTAGCCAATGGATTGGCTGGAAGGCCAGGGTCTTAGAAAGATCATGATTGGAAAATTGGTGAGAAAGACATCTGCAAAGGAAGTATATGGAGAGATCTCTCCAAATGGGCAAATGATGTGAAGAACTTTGTGTTCCATATAAATGTTCACCAAAAGGTGAATTCAGCTGAGGAGTTAAATAATCAAGTGTATAAGATGCCCTGATCTGTGGACACTCAGCCTCTTTCCCCAGTCATTCCTGTTATTGCACTATGGGCATATGAACCAAATGGCTATGGTAGTCGAGATGGTGATTATGCTTGGGCTCAACAACATAGACTACCACTCACCAAGGCTGACCTGGCTACAGGTACTGCTGAATTCCAGATATGTCAACAGCAGAGACCAACACTGAATCCCAGATATGACACCATTCCTTGAATGAGCAGCCAACATCCTGTTAGCAGGTTGACTACATTGGACCACTTCCTCTGTGGAAAGCACAGTGGTTTTTTTTTTTCTTACTGGAGTAGATATTTAGTCTGATTATGGATTTGCCTTTCCTGCATGTAATACTTCTGTCAAAACTGCCATAAGTGAACTTACAGAATGCCTTATCCACCATCACGTTATTCTACACAGTATTGTTTCTGACCAATGAACTCATTTCACAGCCAGAGAAGTGTGACAGTGGGCCAACGATAATGGAATCCACTGGTTTTACCTACTATATTCCCCATCATTATGAAGCAGCTAGTCTGATATAAAAATGGAATGGCATTTTGTGGACATAGTTACAGTACCAATGAGGTGGCACCAGCACGGAGGGCTAGGGCAGAGTTCTTCAGAAGAACGTATATGCAGTGTAATTTCTTCCATAACCAGGATCCACAGATTTAGGAATCACGGGGTAGAAAAGGGAATATTTCCACTCACTATCAATATTAGTGACCCTATAGAAAACTTTTTGCTTTCTGTTCCCTAGGTTCTGCTAGCCTAGAAGTTATGGTTCCAGAATGGAGAGTGCTCCTACCAGGAGCCACAATAAACACTCCATTGAACTAGAAGCTAAGACTTCTCCTTGGTCATTTTGGGCTCCTAATTCCCATAAACCAACAGGCTAAGAAAGGAATAACAGTGTTAGGAGGGATGGTAGATTCTGATTACCAGGGAGAAATTAGATTGCCTCTCCACAATGGAGGTAAGACAGATTACATCTGGAGTGCAGGGAATTCTTTAGGGCACCTCTTATTACTACCATGTTCTGTGATAAATGTCAATGGAAAGCTACAACAGCCTAAATTCAAGCAGGATGACAAAGGGGCCAGACACATCATGAAAAAACAGCGAAGGAAAAAAGCCAAGACCCACTGAGGTGCTTGCAGAGAATTTAGGAAATACAGAAAAGGTAGTAAAGGAAATAAGACATAAATACCATCTAAGGCCACATGACTAGTTACAGAAAAAAGGATTATATTTTTATATTATATTTTGTTAAGAATACATTTGTATAGATATTTGTGCTTTCTTCCAATTTTTTCACATAAATCAGTATTTAAATTGAGATTAAATTGAGATGCTAAAAGATTGTTCCAAAGTGACATTATCTATTCTAAATTAGCATATGTATTTGTGATTATAGAAGGAACAGTTATATTATGTTAATGTATTTATGACTTAGTTATTGTTTGGTTTAGACATGAGAAATGATTTGTGTCACATTGACAAGGGATGGAATTTAATGGCTATTCCCAGTTTTCAACTTTACTGTATCTGGAGTATACAATCTAGAAGTGGAGGGCACAACTGTGCTCCAGAACATTAGGCTGTAGGACATAAGTTTCTTCCCTAGATCTTGACATGAAGATTTTGAGGAATACGAGTCATGAAAAATTTAGGGTCCAGGCAAGGTAGTACAAGTCTTTAGTCCCAGGAAATTGAGACAAAGGCATCTCCAAATTTAAGGTCAGCCTGGGACAAAGCAAGTTCCAGATCCAGGAGTGGTGGTAAACATCATTACATCATTAAACTAGATCACACCTTTTTCTAGAGTCTTACATAGGACATTGGAAAAAGAAAGACTCATTGTTTTTACTACTTGCCCTTGATTGCCAGCACATCTATTGGTACCTGTTTCTACAGAATATCAGCTTTAACAACTAGCCACTTGGAACTGAGCAACTACTAGATTGATCATTGTTGGGCTTGTTGGACTACAGACTGTAATTCATCACAACAAATTCCTTTAATATATGTCTTGTGACTAGAGGACCATGACTAACATCTACATGAAATCTAAAAATAATATATTCAAACATATGAAAGAATTAGAAAGAGCAATTTGTGAATTCGTTTGGAATAACCAAAAAAAAAAAAAAAAGGATAGGAATACTACTCTCAATAATAAAAGAACTCGGGGGAATCATCATTCCTGACCTCAATCTGAATTACAGAGCAATAGTGATAAATAATGAATGGTATTGGTACAGAGACAGGTAGAAAGATCAATGGAATAGAATTGAAGACCCAGAAATGAACCCATACACCTATGGTAGCTTGATCTTTGACAAAGAAGTTAAAACCATCCAGTAGAAAAAAGACAGCATTTTTGACATTTGGTGCTAGTTCTAATGGAGGTCAGTGTGTAGATGACCACAGATTGATCCATATTTATCTCCTTTTACAAAGTTCAATCCAAGTGGATCAAGAACCTCCACATATAACCAGTTACAATCAATCTAATAGAAGAATAAGTTGGGAAGAGCCTTGAACACATAGGCCCATGGGAAAACTCACGAATAGAACACCATTTGCTTTTACACTAAGATCAACAATTGACAAATGGGATCTCATAAAACTGCAAAGCTTATGTAAGGCAAAAGACACTGTCAATTGATCAATGGCAACCAAGAAATTGGGAAAAGATCTTTACCAACCCTACATCCAACCAGTGGCTTATATCCCTTATATGCAAAGAACTCAAGAAGTTGTACTGCAGAGAACCAAATATATTTTTAAATGGAGTACAGAGCTAAAGGAAGAATTCTCAACTGAGAAATCTCAGATGGCTGAGAATCACTTAAAGAAATGTTCAACATCCTTAGTCATCAAGGAAATGCAAATTAAAATGACCCTGAGATTCTACCTCCAACCAGACTGGTTAAGATTGAAAAGCTCAGGTGACATCAGACGCTGTAAGGATATGGAGAAATAGGAACACTCTTCTATTGCTGGTGGTATTGCAAGGTGGGACAACCACTCTGGAAAACAGTCTGGAGGTTCCTCAGAATATTTGACATACTACTACCTGAGGACCCAACTATACTACTCCTGGGCATATACTCAAAAGTTGTTCCAACATATAACAAGGACACTAGCTTCACTGTGTTCATAGCAGCCTTATTTATAATAGCCAGATTCTGTTAAACAACCCAGAAGAATTCAGAAACTATGGTACATTTACACAATAGATTATTACTCAGCTATTAAAAACAAATGAATTATGAAATTCTTAGGCAAATGGATGGAGCTAGAAAATATCTGAACTGAGAACAGGACCCCAGTTGAAGGAATCAGAGAAAGAACTGGAAAGCTTAAAGGGGCTGGAGACCCCATATGAACAACAATGCCAAGCAACCAGAGCTTCCAGGGACTAAGCCACTACCTAAAGACTATACATGGACTGACCCTGGACTCTGACCTCATAGGTAGCATTGAATATCCTAGTAAGATCACCAGTGTAAGGGGAAGCCCTGGGTCTTGCTACGACTGAACACCCAGTGAATGTGATTGTTGTGGGGAGGGTGGCAATGGAGGAAGGATGGGGAGGGGAACACCCATAAAGAAGGGGAGGGGAAGGGGTTAGGGGGATGTTGGCCCGGAAACCGGGAAAGAAAGAAAGAAAATATCCTTAGTGAGATAACCCATTCACAAAAAAAAACCACATGGTACATACTCACTGATAAGCGAATATTAGGCAAAAAGCTTGGAATTCCCACATTAAAACTCACAGACCATAAGAAGCTCGTGAAGAAGAGTACATGCTTCAGTCCTTCTTAGAAGGGAGAAAAATTACTCACAGGAGGATGAGGGTGCAAACAACTTTGAAGGAATAGTGGAGCAGGAGGGAAAAAGGAGATTGTATCAGATTTGGAAGCAGACTGGGATGATGTACAGAGGATGAGGAAACTGAATAGTGATGTACAGCAGTGGGTGAGGGGACCTGGGTTAGCCACCAGAAAGTTACAGATGCCAGTAAAGTGAGATTCTCCCAGGAACCAATGGGGATGACATTAGCTGAAATACCCCACAAAGGGGAGGTAGAAACTGTACAGATCATATCCAGAGGTTAGACAAGGCCTCTTCCTGAGGGTTGGGGCCAAACACTATTTCCAAATTTTTAACCCAGAATTGCTCTTGTCTATATGAAATACTAGGGAGAAGTGTGGAGCAGAGAATGAAGGAAAAGCCAGCTAGAGACTGCTCCATCTGGGGATCCATCCCATATACAGACACCAAACATAGACACTATTGCTGATACCAATAAGTGCTTGCTGACAGGAGGCCTATATATCAGTCTCCCTAGAGGCGCTACCAGAGCCAGACAAATGCAAAGGCAGATGCTCACAACAAACCATTGGACTGGGTTCATGAAACCCAAAGGAGGAATTAAGTAAAGAAAATGACTAAAGGAGCTTAAGATGTTTGCAACCCCATAGGAAGAGCAAAAATATCAACCACCCAGAACTCCCAGAGCTCCCAGAGCTCCCAGAGACTAAACCACCAATTGAGACTGCACATTGAGTGATCCATGCTGCATATGTAGCAGAGAATGGCCTTATCTGGCATCAATGGAAGGAGTAGCCCTTGGTCCTAATAAAATATGGTACAGAGCTAAACAGAGAATTCTCAACAAAGTAATCTGGAACGGCCAAGAAACACTTGAAATATTCAACATCCTTAGTCATTGGATGAATGCAAATCAAAACAAACCTTAGATTCCATGTTATGTAATTCAGAACGGATAAGATCAAAAACTCGCGGTCCGCAGCAGCTCTCTGCTCCCAAAACCCGTGGGAAAGAGACCTCACCGCCTGGTCAGGTGGGCACTCCTCAGGCTGCAGAGCGGAAGAGACCACCAACACTGCCCACCCCTGCCCATATCCCTGGCCCAAGAGGAAACTGTATAAGGCCTCTGGACTCCCGTGGGAGAGGGCCCAGGAGCGGCAGGAGCCCTGCCTGAGACACCGCCAGAACCTGAAGGAAACAGACCGGATAAACAGTTCTCTGCACCCAAATCCCGTGGGAGGGAGAGCTAAACCTTCAGAGAGGCAGACACGCCTGGGAAACCAGAAGAGACTGCTCTCTGCACACATTACTGATTCCAGAGGAAAACACCGGAGGCCATCTGGAACCCTGGTGCACGGAGGCTCCCGGAAGAGGCGGCGCAGATCTTCCCGGTTGCTGCCACTGCAGAGAGCCCGTGGGCAGCACCCCGCGAGCGAACTTGAGCCTCGGGACCACAGGTAAGACCAACTTTCCTGCTGCAAGAAAGCGGCCTGGTGATCTCGGGACACACGGAGGCAGAATTCCTCTAGGACCGGGCACGTCCTGTGTTTACCGGAAGTCACGCACCCGCGGAACCCGGCCCGCAGCAGCTCTCTGCTCCCAAAACCCGTGGGAGAGAGACCTCACAGCCTGGTCAGGTGGGCACTCCTCAGGCTGCAGAGCGGAAGAGACCACCAACACTGCCCACCCCTGCCCACATCCCTGGCCCAAGAGGAAACTGTATAAGGCCTCTGGGCTCCCGTGGGAGAGGGCCCAGGAGAGGCAGGAGCCCTGCCTGAGACACCGCAGGAACCTGAAGGAAACAGACCGGATAAACAGTTCTCTGCACCCAAATCCCGTGGGAGGGAGAGCTAAACCTTCAGAGAGGCAGACACGCCTGGGAAACCAGAAGAGACTGCTCTCTGCACACATTACTGATTCAGAGGAAAACACGGAGGCCATCTGGAACCCTGGTGCCGGAGGCTCCCGGAAGAGGGCGGCAGAGATCTTCCCGGTTGCTGCCATGCAGAGAGCCCGTGGGCAGCACCCCATGAAAGTAACTTGAGCCTCGGGACCACAGGTAAGACCAACTTTTCTGCTGTAGTGACCTGCCTGGTGAACTCAAGACACAGGCCCACAGGAACAGCTGAAGACCTGTAGAGGGGCAAAACTACACACACGAAAGCAGAACACTCTGTCCCCATAACTGGCTGAAAGAAAACAGGAAAACAGGTCTACAGCACTCCTGACACACAGGCTTATAGGACAGTCTAGCCACTGTCAGAAATAGCAGAACAAAGTAACACTAGAGATAATCTGATGACGAGAGGCAAGCCCAGGAACACAAGCAACAGAAACCAAGACTACATGGCATCATCGGAGCCAAATTCTCCCACCAAAACAAACATGGAATATCCAAACACACCAGAAAAGCAAGATCTAGATTCAAAATCATATTTGATCATGATGCTGGAGGACTTCAAGAAAGACATGAAGAACTCCCTTAGAGAACAAGTAGAAGCATACAGAGAGGAATCGCAAAAATCCCTGAAAGAATTCCAGGAAAACACAATCAAACAGTTGAAGGAATTAAAAATGGAAATAGAAGCAATCAAGAAAGAACACATGGAAATAACCCTGGATATAGAAAACCAAAAGAAGAGACAAGGAGCTGTAGATACAAGCTTCACCAACAGAATACAAGAGATGGAAGAGAGAATCTCAGGAGCAGAAGATTCCATAGAAATCATTGACTCAACTGTCAAAGATAATGGAAAGCGGAAAAAGCTACTGGTCCAAAACATACAGGAAATCCAGGACTCAATGAGAAGATCAAACCTAAGGATAATAGGTATAGAAGAGAGTGAAGACTCCCAGCTCAAAAAGACCAGTAAATATCTTCAACAAAATCATAGAAGAAAACTTCCTAACCTAAAAAAAGAATGCCCATAGGCATACAAAAGCCTACAGAACTCCAAATAGATTGGACCAGAAAAAACACCTCCGTCACATAATAGTCAAAACACTAAGCACAAAAATAAAGAAAAGAATATTAAAAGCAGTAAAGGAAAAAGGTCAAATAACATATAAAGGCAGACCTATCAGAATCACCAGACTT
>NC_046156.1:156694637-156752132 GCF_011064425.1 Rattus rattus | reverse complement strand
CACGGGTTCTGGGAGCAGAGAGCTGCTGCGGGCCGGGATCCGCGGGTGTCTTGGTTAATACTGTTAGTTCAGCCCTTTGATCTGAAGTACCTGGGAGAAGAGACTGAGCCCAGATTACCTGTTTCTATGGTTACCACTATTCCTGTCTTCCTCTGACCCTCTCTGACCCTGGAAGAGGGGAGTCCTTCAAATCAGGTCCCGTACTATGTGCCTGAACCAAGATTTCACTGCATTGGTGGAGCAGGTGGTCCAAATTAGGGTCAGGGAGAAAAGTTGCAGGATTCAGAGAAACAGGCAGCTGGAAGGCAACAGCATTACTGAGCCACTAATCAGGTGGCTGTTTGAGTACTCTTTCAGTTGCATGGGGATTAGTTTTGACTAAATTCTGCCCCCAAATTAATTTGTCTTTAGCCTTAACCAGTAATGCCATAGCCTAGATGGTACACAAGCAAGGTGGCCATTCTGCAGCCATTGAGCTAATTTTTTTTTGACAAAATAAGCCACTGGGTGTTTCCATGTCCCTAGAGTTTGGGTCAACACCCCTTTGGCTATTCCCTTATGTTCATCAACATACATATGGAATGGCTTAGTAATGTCTGGGAGCCCCAATGCAGGGGCTGGCAGCAGGTCACTTTCTCAAAGGCCCCTTGTATTGCTGAGTCCAAACAAAATCCTTGGCTTCCTTGGTGGCTTCATACAAAGGTTTATCTATTTCCCTAAAGGCTGGAATCCATAATCTGCAAAAGCTCGTGGATCCCAAGAACTGTCTCACATGGTGTGGGCTCTGGGGAGAATTGGTAAATGATTTGTCAAGCCCATGCTTTCAGTTTCTGCCCATGCCTGCAGAAACTTTCAACCAAACATTCAAATCTTGTTCAGGGTTGGCTAATGAATGGTATAATCTATACTCAGCCTCAGAAGCCAAGTTAAGACTCAACACCTGGATCAGATTATCATTCTCTTCCATTAACTGGACTTCCCCAGGTTTAAAATTAATTTGGGCCCTCATTCTTGCTAGAAGATCCCTCCACAGTAAGGGGTAGGGGCACTCTGGAATGACCATGAACAAAGGGATTATCCATCATATTCTTAAGTCCACTATTCTTTGGATAGTCTATGAATATTGTTTGGTGCCTGTGGCCCCCTGGACCCAGGATTTCTTATAAGAGATCAGCCCTTCAGCTTTTAAGAGCACTGAATGTTGCACTCCAGTATACAGCAGGAAGTCTAGAAGCTTTTCCTCTACTCTTAGGGTTATCCTGGGTTTGGAGAGTCAGGGCTGAACTTCCACTCAATCTTCTTCCTCCATGATCATCATCTTAAATCTTAACCTTTAGTTTTCTCTTTGGGCATCCTTTCCTTTCCTTTCTTTCTTTCTTTCTTTCTTTCTTTCTTTCTTTCTTTCTTTCCTTCCTTCTTTCTTTCTTTCTTTCTTTCTTTCTTTCTTTCTCTCTTTCTCTCTCTCTTTCTTTCTTTCTTTCCTTCTTAGGAGTATTCTCTTTATTTCTCTTTGGTGTCTTAACACAAAAGACATGCATCCTATAAATAAAAAGTTTCCTGTGAAATAGCTGTGGTTGAAGAGGGTCAGGACTCCTCCTTAGGTCCGTCAGAGCCTGGTCTTCAGCTCTCTTCTGCTTGTGATCTCTAGAAGTCCAGAGTGAGAAGAGATGAGCAAGGACAGTGGTCAGACCCCATGGTCCACCAAGTGTGTCAGACCCACCTCCTGCTACATTTTTTTTCCAGTGTCCTTGGGTGATGTCTATTTTCCCATGATCCTACTGTTCTAACACTAATGAGACAGACCAGCCACTGGTCATCTGAAAATAATATAAAAATATTCCTGCTTGCTCAAGTGTGCTCAGAGCTTAGATCAAAACACTGACTCAGTTTAACCTCTATACTAGGAGGTGGGAGTGGGTGCAGGAAGGCTAATCTGACAGCGGCAGGCAGGGAGGAGTTGATGTATCATCTTTAGTGATGTAGTCTGCTAGCATCATAAAGACCCAGGAGGCCCATCTGCGAGCCCACTGATTGGTTCTCAGCACCTTCACAGTCAAGGCTGGTCAGTACATTCACAGAAGGACTTTAGTCTCCCAGAGGAGTCTACCTCAGCTGGCAAACTGACGGGCAGGAAGAAATGCTGGGACTCCACTGAGAGCCTAGTGGAGCTAGCCCTAAAATTTATCAGTTATCAGATTGTTCAGTCTTTTAAGATAAAAACATTATTTTCAAGTGCTTATAGCCGAGGCCCAGTTCTTGAATTGCAGGGACCAAGAGTCCTTCCTTCTGAGTCTATGGCAATTGCACACATTGGTAAACCTGATGGTCTGGGGCAAGGGATCCCCACAGGCTTCACATTTTGCCTTTCTCTACCATCTTCTAGGCTGATCCAAGTAGGCAGTAAAGGACAAGAAACCAAATGAGGTGGAGAGTGGGACCCTAAGACCAAGTTTGGGGCTAAAAACAATTATATTTTCTAGTCTCTACTGAAAGAATTTTAGGAAAGCAGATTTTGGCAGCAGCAGTTGAAGGTCTGTCCCACTGCTCTTTAAGCATTCTTTAGCTGAATGTCCTTCCTCCTTATAATAGGTGCATTGGTCTTATCTAATGCTTGTTGACAGCCTCCTTTAGGCTCCTTCCTTTCAGCAATACACTAGAGCTAGTACTTCTCTCTTGGGTCTGGAATACTATTGGCCACAAGGACTTGGGATAAATCTCTGTTCAGTATCACTCCCGTCTTAATCTTCCTGTCATCTTCAATTTCCCTATTACGATACACCTTCTCACAGTGTCCACTAAATCCCTCAATGACTTTTCTCCTAATCTTTCTAACTTCTGTAACTTCCTTCTAATGTCTGTTGTAGACTGGTTGATAAATTCCAGTACTACTACTGTGTTAGAATTTTCGGCCTCCTCGGGGTCTAGGTGTGTATAAAGGAAAGCAAGCAAAATCCACTCAAGAAACACTGCTGGTCTTCATGACTTTCCTGCCTGACATCCTAAACCTTGGCCAAATTTGTGAGTTGCTGAGCAGCTGTCCTGAGACCTGCCATTAGAGTCTGGTAGGAGACTCAAAGATGCTCACTACCTTCACCCATATTGTAGTCCCAGGCTGGTCTCCTGAGGGGAAATCCATCATTGAGGTTAGCAGGGTTCTGGGTTGGAGTGCCATTAACTCCTAGAATGTTCTTTCCATCTCCAAATGGAAGATGCAGGAATAAACCCAAACTCCTACAGACACATGATTTTTGACAAAGATTTTTGACAAACCAGAATAATCAAAAGAAGAGAGTATCTTCAATAAATGGTGCTGGTCAAATTTGTAGACATATCTATATACCTATAATCTATATATCTGTACATCTATACATCATCTATCTATCTATCTATCTATCTATCTATCTATCTATCTATCTATCTATCTTTGTATGTATCTATCTCCCTATACAAAACTCAGGTCTAAGTGGTCAGGCACATCAAACCCAGTAAATCTAATAGAACAAAACATGGAAGACTGCCTTGAGCACATTGTTACAGGAGACAAATTTCTCAACGAAACACCATTATTTTGACACTAAGATCAACAGTTAAGAAAATAGACACCATGAAACCGAAAAGCTTCTATGAGACTAAAGACATCTGATGTCCAATAAGACAAAATGGCACCATACAGAATGAAAAAAGATATTCACGAGCTCTATATCTGACAGAGTAGTAATATCCAAAATGTATGAAGAACTCAAGAAATTAGACACCAACAAACCAAATAACACAATTAAAATGGGTACAAAGCTAAATAGAATTCCCAACAGAGGAAACTGTCATGGTTGAGAAGCACTTAAAGCAATGTTGAATCTCATCAGGGAAAGGCAGATCAAAAGGACTCTGACATACCAACTTACAGCTGTAAGAACAGCTAAGACCAAAAACTCAAGTGATACTACGTGCTGGTGAGGATGTGGAGTAAGGGGAATACTTCTCCATTGCTGGTGGCAATGTAAAGTTGTACAACCACTTGGAAATCAATATGGTAGTTTCTCAGAAAAATTGAGAATAGTTCTATCTCAAAACACAGCTATACCACATGTGAGCATATTTATAAAAAGTGTTCCACCACACCATAAGGACACTTGGTCAACTGTGTTCATAGCAGTTTTCTTCTTGATAGGCAGAAACTAGAAACAATCTACATATCCATGAACTGAAGAATGAATGAAGAACATGTTGTTCATTTATAGAATGGAATATTACACTGCTACTAAAACCAAGGACATCATGAAATTTGCAGGTGAATTGATGAAACAAGAAAATATCCTCCTGATTGAGGCAATCATACCCAGAAAGAAATACATGACATGTACTCACTCATAAGTGGTATTAGCCATAAAGTACAGGACAAACATACTACAATCCACAGGCCCAAAGAAGCCAAATAACAAGAAAGGCCCAATAATGGATGCTTGAATCTCATTTAGAAGATGAAATAAAATAGACATTGGAAATGGATTGAAATTGAGAAGTGGGTGGGGAGGGGATCTGGAGTGGGGATCAGGTATTTGGAAATTGGATATTGGAGGTGAGAGGTTCAGGAGGAAGAAGAAAGATCAGTGGGTTGGACAAGCATGAAATCTGGGACAAGTGAGGCTCCTGAGAGGATATGGGGTGACCCTAGCTAAGACTTCTAACAATGGGAGATATAGAGCCTAAAGTGGGTACCTCCTACAGCCAGGCAGAACTTCCAGTGGAGGAGGGAGGACACCAAGCCACCCACAAAGCCTTCAGCCCAAAATTTCTCTTGCCTGCAAGATGAGTAAGGATAAAGATGGAGCAGAAATATAAGGAATGACCCACCTTGAGACCTAAACCCTGGGAAAGAGCCATCCCCTTACACTGTTCATGATATTCTGTTATGGTTGCAGACAGGAGCCTAGCATAACTGTGATCTGGGAAGCTTCATCCAGTAACTGATGGAAACATATGCAGAGACCCACAGCCAAATATTAGAAGGAGCTAAGGGAGTATTATGGAAGTGGGACATAGGGATTGGAGGCATCAGAGGGCTCAAGCACACCACAAGAACACCTATAAAGTTAACTAACCTGGGTTCATGGGTGCACACAGAGACTGAGCCACCAACCAAAGAGCATGCACAGTCTGGACCTAGGCCTCCTATGTAAGCAGATGTGCAGCTTTTTCTTCATGTGGGTTCCTAATAGTAGTAACAGGGGTGTTCTTGGACTCTTGTGACATCTTTTGGATTCCCTTCCCCTAGCTGGGCTGCCTGAGGCAAATTGGCTTGCTAGGTTGGTTTGGTATTAAGGGTAAGATGTGGAGGCCCCCCTTTTCTGAGGAGAAATGTGGTCTTCCTGTCCTCAGGGATCTTTGGGCAGTATTGGTTTATGAGGGCAATGGGAGCAGAGATGATAAATGGGGTGGGGTTCAGAAACCCTGTGAGTACATAGGTGAATGATCACACAGAGAACAGACGCAGGGAGTCATATCAACTTTACTTGGAATGATTCCACACTTACATAATTTTGGAGGGTGGGGTAGAAACATCTGGAATGGGCAAAGGTCATTGTCTAGAGGCTCAGGGTACTGAAATGCCTAATTAGGATAGGGAAGCATTTTAGGAGTCTCTGGTGCTAGCTAAAAAGGGTTCTTATCAGGATAAACAAAGTTGATCCTGTATTCTTTATTTTTCTATTTCTTTCTTTTCTTTTATTGGCTATTTTCTCTATCTATATTTCAAATGTTATGCACTTTCCCTCCAGAAAGCCCCCATACCATCCCTCCACCCCCCGGGCCTCCATGAGGGTGCTCTCCCACTCACCCACTCACTCCCTCCTGCCTCCCTGTCCTGATGTTCCCCTATACTGGGGCATCAAGGCTTCACAGGCCCAAGGGCCTCTCCTCCCATTGATGCCAGACAAGGCCCATCCACTGCTACAAATGCAGATGGAGCCATGGGTCGCTCCATGTGTATTCATTAGTTTGTGGTTTAGTCCCTGGGAGCTCTGGAGTGTCTGACTTCTTGATATTGTTTTTCTTCCTATGGGAATGCAAACCCCCTCAGATACCTCAGTCTTCTTTTATTCTAACCAAGGCTATGTGACATTCCTCATGCAGAGGGATGTAATTAGAGAAGGAGAAATCCTGCCAATGAAGAGAATCCTCCATCCTGTGCAGAGCTCATAGGCTATTCAGTCAATTTTAGACTAAGACCTTAATTAGCAGGAGGAGGAGGGGGGGAAGAGTGTGAGGATGGGTAGGGAGAAACAGAGGGAGGGGAACTGTGATTGGGATATAATGTGAATTAACTAACTAATGAAAAAAGACATGGTAAATATAAACATGTAACAGAAATCATAGGCATATACTTTAGTCCAATTTATTGTACCAACAACTGAAGAAGTTGGCAATAGCAATAGTATAATTAATATTCCATATCATACTTACATAAAAATTTGATAAAACAAGTATTCATTTTGTCACACTGGATAGGCTTATTTCATAACTTATGCCAACCATTTTTCTATCATAGTGACTCTTTTAACACAATGTTCTATTCTTTAAATATACACAATAATACTCATTTGAAAATTAGTGCAGGGATGACAAAATAGCTCAAAGAGTGATCTCACAAGGCTGATGACTTGAATTCAATCTCTGATCCTTAAAAGGTAGAAGGAAAGAACTGACTCCTGTAAGTTTTCTTCTGACCTTCACATCTGTGTACCTACATGATACCATACCTTCATGTGTTTCAGTTTTAATATACTTCCTCCCCTCCAATTTCTATTGAAAGTTAGATGCTGAATAACATACCACTCATAATTTATGATTAGCTGTTTCATATTGATTATATGTATTACTTATGCATACACTATTCACCAGGTCTGAAACAAAATATAAATATAATTAAAAGAGAACCATAATGCTCAGAATTGTACTGTTTTAAATGGTTTTATAATATAGCCTGCCATTTAATATTGAGCACCTTAGATTAATTTTGAGGCTTGATTAATGGGACTTTCATCTTACAATTCAATTTTAACAACAATAAGTGGATAATTTTTCATATAAAAAAGTCAGTAACTGTTGATGTTAATGTAATTAATTACATGCAATCAATAAAAGTCATTCAACAATTCTGCAAAGTACTGAGCTTAATCCAGGCCCATAAGAGTTTGTCTTTGAGTTTCAAATTAATTAAAAGGCAAATGATGTTACTTCCATTGTTTTCAACAAATACAATTGCATAGTTCTTGCCAGGAAAGGACTGTTTTCACAGAAGTCTAATTAAAATTCCAGTTTGGTACTTAATTCTTTTAACCTCTGAACAATATATTTCCTTAATGTGTATTTGTACATTCAAATTAATTTGGTGTTTTGAACACCCATTGTAAAGTTAAATTGGTTTGTTTAGAAATAGTGCATTGTTTTTATCTCCTGCTGAGTGTGCAGTGGGCATATGCTGATGCCTTAGTCATTTGGCCCTATGTGCATTCTCAAACCTCTGTCTTGTTCCTGTTCATTACACTGTGGGTTCACTTTATATTTAGCCGATTATATTCATTATAACGCTTCAATATCTAAATAATTATTTTTGACTGGTATGGCCCACTCTGTTTCTTCATTTTCATTTATTCAGTTCTACACCTACAAAATGGAAGCATTGGTAGTTCTGTCCTCATTGTGTGTTATGGGCTCTCAAAATGCTAATATATACAAAGCTTTCTGAATACAGCCAAAGCATGTGCACAGTGGCTTACTTCAGACACTGGCAGGGATGGCTGAGGTCTCCTAGCATTCCTCAGTCCCTACTTGTTATAGGAGATGGCTAGCATACCCTGAACTCTCCAGTATAGGGGCTGGGCTGTACTTCCCCAGAGGCTCTTCCCTATATAATCTAGCCATTTTGTATCTTTAGCCTCCTGGTTGCTGAACCTGGTTCCATTCTCACTTCTTTTCCCCTTCTCCTAAAATGGTACAAGGCCACATCTATTCTAGACTCTTCCAGATGTCATTAACTCTGGCTATGTTCAACAAACATACTCCTACAACATACCTAGAAGCCATCCCCTTTCTTTTTGTTTCCTTTCTCATCCCTCTGGCACTGGGTTTTGAAACCTGGGAGTGGTATAAATGAAGTCCCCTCCCCCAAAGGGCTCTGCCACTGTGAATCAATCTATTAATGTGAACCTTCTAGGGTTTACATGAATCTTTTTTTTCTTCTGCTGGATTTGTTAACCACTAAATTTTACTCTAGAGTTGGTCGCTTCGGTTGCTTCTTCCCCACACCTTGCCTAACCATCTCTTTCTCTCTGCCTACTCTTTACAAGTCTCCTCTTCCTGGTATCCCTTTAGGCCACCCACTATGAGGACATCTCTTTGCTATGTCCTTTGGGGCCCTATCATGTAGGCAATTCTACATACATAGACACTTCTTCCTGTCCTATCACTGGAAACCTTCTTTTCCCATGTACTTCTCTATCTCTTTTCTCCTTTACCCACTCTAACAGCCTGTCTCTCCCCTTCTACTAGGTTAGTGTCATGATGAAGCTCCCTTCTTCATCTACTTTTTTTTTTCTATTCTTTTTTTGGAGCTGGGGACCGAACCCAGGGCCTTGCGCTTGCTAGGCAAGCGCTCTACCACTGAGCCAAATCCCCAACACCATTCATCTACTTTTATTACAAAGGCCACACTAGTGTGCCAGGAAGCTGCCTCTCATCCTACTGGGCCACCATCACATGAAAAGGGATGGCTCTCCTTTTTGATTTGGGACTTTTCTTTCTGACAACTCTCCTAGTTTGCTTGGGGACACCCTGATTGAAATCCCTTTCCCTTTCTGCTCCTTCATCAAATCTTACCAAGTTCCACAGCTTCTGTACATGCAAAACCCCATGTTTGTAACCCTTTCCTTTCTTCTTTCCCCTTGGAACTATTTATCTGTCTCTCTATATGCTTTCCTGGGCCTGTACATTGGCAGTTTCCTTGCCTTCCTCTAGGAATTACTACTAACTCTCATACTTTTCTATGTCCTGTGGCTTCTATAATATTGGAACACTCTCTGAGGTGACGTTCCTGCTTATTCTTCCTTGTCTCTTGTTTCTACACAGTTCTCCTTCTCTTAGCTGCCTAAACTTTCTTTATGGTAGAGGTCCTTTTGAAATACTTCCTCCCCTTTTCTGTGAACTCAGTTTCTTTCTTAGACTAAGATTTTCTTAAATTTTCAGTCTTATTGAAATTTGTTTGGCCTCAGTATAGCTTGATGGCCAAACAAGGCACTTTCAAGCTCCAAATTCTTGTAGACTGTAACAACTTCTGCCATCACTAGCAGGTGATCCCAGTCTCTCCTCTCTATGGTTCAACAACTTTTCACTCTTACACTTTATCTTTATGATTTCCTTATCTTTTGGTCGTAAGGAATATCTTAAAACTGCTGTGGAAAAGTATTTATCTCAGGATTTGTAAATTCCTTGGGTATGGTTAATGAATCTGTAAAATCTGTAAGAAAATTTGGCTTGAAACTTACAGCAAATGACTTATGATGAAAATGTATACATGAGTAGTTTAATTTGCTATAACATTCTATATGTGAGTTAACTCTGGTTTAGAGTATACTATATATTTAACATGGATTCACCTCTTGTTAAAAAAAGATCTCCAGGGGTTGGGGATTTAGCTCAGTGGCAGAGCGCTTGCCTAGGAAGCGCAAGGCCCTGGGTTCGGTCCCCAGCTCCGGAAAAAAAAAAAAAAAAAAAGATCTCCAAAGGAAACATGCTTTAAACAGCAATCACTTGACTCTCCTCCATCTTGGTCGATGACCTCATCAATATATAATCAGCAATATGACTGGCAGTAAGAACTTACTCTAAAAGGTGTTTTGTGAGTTTATCTCTTTGTAATGTCTGGTAGTAAGATAAATTGTGTCTAGACATAGTAGTAGCTCTAGGAAAGTGAGGCTTGAGGCCTCATTTCTACATATGAAAGGCAGCTGAACCCTTGGGGGAGTTGGCATGCTGGATACTATTAAACTGACGAATTTATAATTATCCCAGGCATTCTAGCCATCAAATATATGTGGATAAATTTCACCAGAACATCGTGAAGTATAGACCAAGTAGATCCAAAGTCTACTAAAAACTATAGAGACTCACCTGCTACCTGGACAATCACCAAGGTTCCTGTGTGGTAATTTTGATTTTATTGTGACAAAGTTCCCAGGGCACTGTCAGTCTTTGGCCAGGAGGCCCAGAAGATCTCAGCGGACTCACCTGTGGAGCAGGAACTCGGGGACCTGACTTTTCTTGTCTAGGCATAGCATGGCAATAAACTGCCCATTCCTGCTTGACTACAAGAGAGACAGGGTCTTAGTGACAGATGAGGGGAAGGGAAGGTTTTCACCCAATGGCTGGCTTTTCCAAATTTAAATCAAGCTCCAGGAGGAATATGTTTTTGTGCCCCATCATCTTCTGTGGAGACTTTGGGGTCACAGAGCTGGGATCTCTGTTTGCCAAAGTAAGCTTTTTTTCATTAAACATTTTAAATGCCACATTCAGCAGATCTCTGAAAAGCTTTGAGGACCTTTACCTATTAAGTATTTCTAAAATAAATCAACTTTCCTTTTTCTAGGTACTTATTTTATCCTTAACTTTGAAATCATACAGGAGGCGAAATAAAGCTTATTCTTGTTATTAATTGCAATAGTACTTAGCATGATTGCAAGTACAATTCTGAATACATTAAAAAAAGTAATCATTTATAAGGTGACTATTTTCTTTAACAATTATAATAAGTTACTACTTTTTTTGTAAGATTGGAACTTTACATTTTTATCCTGTTATGTTTACCTTCAAAAAAATAACAATTTTTGAACTGAAGCTTTTTAATATCAAAATAAAATGTTTGATTATATTGCACTATTATAAACTATCACAGGGTTGTTGTTGTTGTTGTTGTTGTTGTTTGACTTAGTTGCTCCAAATACATAAAGCCTCACTTTCCTTGAGCTACTACTAGGTATGGATACATTTTATCTTGCTCACAGACTCTACAAACAGATAAACTCACAAAACAAGTTTTAGTGTAGTTTTGAGTTGGAGTAGATGTGCCATTGTGGTTGTGGGCTGTAAGACCCTCATCCTAGGTGCCTGGAAGACAGTATTTTGCTAGCAGCCTTTAAATGAAGATGTAGAACTCTCATCTTGTATCATGTCTGCTGGATGCTGCCATATTCCTGCCTTGATGATGATAGACTGAACCTCTGAACCTGTAAGCCGGTCCCAACTAATTGTTGTCCTTACAAGAGTGGCCTTAGTCATGGTATCTCTTCATAGCAGTAAAACCCTAACTAAGACATAAGTTGGTACTAGGAGTGGGGGTATTGCTGTGATAGGCCTGACCATGCTTTTGTTTAGAAGAATGTGGATTTGGGGACTTTGGAAAGCAGTGGAATGCTTTAAACAGGGCTTAATGGTCTATTCTAGTAGAAATATGTAAGACTTTATTACTGAGAGTGATTTGAACTGTGCAGACCTAAAACAAGAGGTTTCAGTGGAAAAGAATTTCAAAATGTGTGCTAGAGACTGTTTTTTGTGGTATTTTGGTGAAGAATGTAGCTACTTTTTGCCATTGTTTAAACAGTCTGCCTGAGGCTAAGATTAAGAGATTCATATTAATTGTACTGACAAAGAAAACCTCAGAAATCGCCATCATAGACTTCATTTTCTGGTTAAGTCTCATGAAAAGAATTTTAAATAAGCATAACAAGCTTTGAAAGGAAAAATATAAAATATATAGTTTGAGTATTAATGGCATACCAGAAAGTGAAATGGAGCTGAATCCTGTGCTCAAGAAGGCAACAAACTAAGAGAGTGGGACTTTGGATTAAAATCCTACCCAGTTAAATTTAGATCCAGGCATGGTGGTACACACTTTTAATCCCTTGAGGTAAAGCCAAGCAGATCTCTGACTTCAAGGCTAGACTGAGACAGAGCATATTCTAGGTGAGGAAAAGCTTAAATCCAGACATGATAGTATACTCCTTTAATCTCATGAGACAGCCATGCAGATCTCTTAGTTCAAGGTTAATCTGCAGAGCAAGTTCCAGGCCAGCCAATTTTAGGCAGTGAGGGAGTTGGAAAACAGAAAGTTGATAAGAGAATATGGGTGTGTGGCGGGGGGTCGTGTTTCATCCCCAGCAAGCAACAGAACACAGCAATTTTGGCCATTGTTTCTAGCTTAAGAGTGAAGAATAAAAGGGACTATCAGAATAATTGATGCTGGTTAGCTGGAACTAAGAAATTAGTGGTGATTAAGAAGAGACCAAACAATCAGGTGCCCATAGGTGTGTGGGTTCATTTCTGGGTCTTCAATTCTGTTCTATTGGTCTATCTGTCTGTCTCTGTACCAATACCATGCAGTTTTTATCACTATTGCTCTGTAATACTGCTTGAGTTCAGGGATAGTGATTCCCCTGAAGTCCTTTTATTGTTGAGGATAGTTTAGCTATCCTGGGTTTTTGTTATTCCAGATGAATTTGCAAATTGTTCTGTCTAACTCTTTGAAGAATTGGATTGGTATTTTGATGGGGATTGCATTGAATCTGTAGATCGCTTTTTTTGGTAAAATGGCCATTTTTACTATATTAATCCTGCCAATCCATGAGCATGGGAGTTTTTTCCATCTTCTGAGGTCTTCTTCAATTTCTTTCTTCAGAGGCTTGAAGTTCTTATTGTACAGATCTTTTACTTGCTTGGTTAAAGTCACACCGAGGTACTTTATACTGTTTGGGTCTATTATGAAGGGTGTCGCTTCCCTGATTTCTTTCTCGGCTTGTTTCTCTTTTGTGTAGAGGAAGGCTACTAATTTATTTGAGTTAATTTTATACCCAGCCACTTTGCTGAAGTTGTTTATCAGCTTTAGTAGTTCTCTGGTGGAACTTTTGGCATCACTTAAATATACTATCATATCATCTGCAAATAGTGATATTTTGACTTCTTCTTTACCGATCTTTATCCCCTTGATTTCCTTTTGTTGTCTGATTGCTCTGGCTAGAACTTCAAGAACTATATTGAATAAGTAGGGAGAGAATGGGCAGCCTTGTCTAGTCCCTGATTTTAGTGGGATTGCTTCAAGTTTCTCTCCATTTAGTTTAATGTTAGCAACTGGTTTGCTGTATATGGCTTTTACTATGTTTAGGTATGGGCCTTGAATTCCTATTCTTTCCAGGACTTTTTATCATGAAGGGGTGTTGAATTTTGTCAAATGCTTTTCAGCATCTAATGAAATGATCATGTGGTTTTGTTCTTTCAGTTTGTTTATATAATGGATCACGTTGATGGTTTTCCTTATATTAAACCATCCCTGCATGCCTGGGATGAAGCCTACTTGATCATGGTGGATGATTGTTTTCAACAATCATCATGATCAGCCCCAAGTCCCTCCACATGCAGATGAGATATCTCTAAAAATCAAACCAAGCCAATAGAAAGTGTCTGCTGCCGGACCCCAAACCACCCCAAAATGTGTATAAGATCCGATGTAGAGGGAATAAAGTTGTGAGCATTACTCCACCATGGATCATCTGAGAACTTCCTGGGGAAAAGGGCTGTCTCCTGAAGCTTTTGCTACTGGAAGCTGCCCAGGTCAAGGTTCAGCATAGTCACTTCCTGTTTGGTGGCCCTGACCTTGGTTTGTAGCCCCTGAACCTTGCTGGCTTTCCCAGCACCCTCCCCCTCCGGGGCTGGCTTAGCACAGCAGCAACATTACAGCAGGAGAAGCCTTTGCACTTCTCTCACACTGCTCTTGTAGCCAGCCTGTCTACCATATAACATTAGTGTCTCACAAGGACAGCAGTTGCCTCAATTCAGTTCCTCTCTAAGAGTATAACTCCTTCCCACAGTCCTCCACAGATAGCATCTAGAACACAGACAGACAAATAACTACATTAGTTTCTAGGATGATATAAAATACATTTCTGAACCTATTAAAAGGTAGCTTTTATGAGACTAGAAATGTAAGACACTTAAAAATTATTTTTTTCAGGATATGGAACTCTATCAAGTTAATCTACTATATAAACAAACTCAGGAAAAAAGAAAAACACATGATCATATCATTTGGATGCTGAAAAAACCTTTGACAACATATACCCTCTTTCCTGTTAGAAGTCTTGGAGAGATGAGGAATTCAAGGTACATACCTAAACATAATAAAAGCAATATAGAAAACCATTAGGCAACCTCAAATTAAATGGAAAGAAACTTGAAGCAATCCCACTAAAATCAGGGTCAAGACATGGTTGCCCAATCTCTTTCGATTTATTCAGTATAGTACTGGAAGTTCTAGCTAGAGCAATTAGACAGTAAAAGGAGGTTAAAGTGATACAAATTGGAAAGAAAGTTGTCAAGATACCAGTATTTGTAGACAATATAGTATACATATACAACCCGAAAAATTCCACCAGGGAACTCCTACAGCTGATAAACAACTTCAGCAAAGTGGTTGGATATGAAATTAATTCAAACAAATCAGTAGCATTTTTCTACACAAAGGGTAAACAGAAAGAATTCAGGGAAATGACACCCTTCACAATAGTCACAAATAATATAAAATACTTGAGTGTGACTCTAACCAAACAAATGAAGATATGCATGACAAGAACTTCAAGTCTATGAAGAAAGAAATCGTAGAAGACCTCAGAAGATGGAAAGATCTCCCATGCAGGATTCACATAGTAAAAATGGTAATCATACCATTGCTTACCAAAAGCATAGCTTACTGATCCACTGCAATCCCCAATTAAATTCCAACACAATTCTTCACAGAGATAGAGAGAGCAAGCCTCAGATTAATTGAAATTAAAAAGAAAAGTCCTGAGATATTGAAAACTAATTCAACAATAAAAGAACTTCTTGGGTAAACACTTATCTTTGAGCTCAGGCTCTACTACAGCACAATAGTGATAAAAACAAAACAAAACAAACAAACAAACCCAAAACTTCTGGGGTATTGTTATGGAGACAGACCAATAGATCAATGGAATAGAATTGAAGACCCAGAATTAAGCCCACACACCTATGATCACCTGATATTTGACAAAGAAGCCAAAACCATCCAGTGGAAAAAAGACAGTATTTTCAAAAAATGATGCTGACTCAAGTGGCTGTTAGCATGTAGAAGATTACAAATTGATCCATTCTTATGTCTTTGTACAAAGCTTAAGTCCAAGTCAAGGACCTCCACATAAAACCAGATACACTGAATTTAATAGAAAAGAAAGTAGGAAAGATCCTTAAAAACATGGGCATAAGGGAAAATTTCTTGAACAAAACACCAGTAGCTTATGCTCTAAGATCAAGAATCAACAAATGGGACCTCATAAAATTGCAAAGTTTCTGTAAGGCAAAGTTTCTGTCAATAGGACAAAACAGCAACCTACAGATTACGAAAAGATCTTTACCAAACCTACATCCTATAGAGGGCAAATATCCAAAATAAAGAAAGAACTCAAGAAGGTAGACTCCAGAGAACCAAATAACACTATTTAAAAAATGGGGTAAAGAGCTAAACAACAAATTCTTAACTGAGGAGTCCTTAATGGCCAAGAAGCACCTAAAGAAATGTTCAGCATGCTTAGTCATCAGGGAAATGCAAATCAAAACAACCGTGTGATTCCACCTCAAACCAATCAGAGTTGTTAAGATAAATAATCCAGGTGACAGCAGATGCTGGATAGGAAGTGGAGAAAGAAGAACACACTTTCATTGCTGATAGGATTTCAAGTTGGTACAACCATTATAGAAAACAATCTGACAGCTCCTCAGAAAATTGGAAATAGTTCTACCTGATAACCTAGATATACTACTCCTAGGCATACACCCAAAAGATACTCCAACATATTATGAGGATATATTCTCCACTATGTTCATAGCAGCCTTATTTAGAAAAGGCAGAAGCTGGAAGCAACCCAGATGTTCCTCAACAGAAGAATGGATACAGAAAATGGGGTACATTTACACTAAGGAATACTACACAGCTATTAAAACAATGACTTCATGAAATTTGCAGGCAAATGGATGGAACTAGAAAATATCCCGAGTGAGGTAACCCAGACACAAAAGGACACACATGGTATGTACTTAGTAGC
Source organism: Rattus rattus (assembly GCF_011064425.1). Classification (NCBI taxonomy): domain Eukaryota; kingdom Metazoa; phylum Chordata; class Mammalia; order Rodentia; family Muridae; genus Rattus; species Rattus rattus. The sequence goes on along the minus strand of NC_046156.1, from coordinate 156,735,975 downwards.
AAGTAGCCCCAAAGCTCAGAATACTAACGATACAATTCACAGACCATTCACAGTTTAGGAGGATGCTAGAGAAGTAAGGTAGGGGTAGGTGGAGGAGTGGGGGAGCACCTTCTTAGAGGCAAAGTGGAAAGAGGGTGGGATGACAGATTTGGAGAGGGGAGACTGGGAAGGGGGATTTGAAGCTCTTTGAGCATCAAAATAAAACCTATTAATCTGTAAGTATAGTTCACAAAGAGATTGGGAACCTTTTGACATTTATATGGTATACCATTATAAAAATCTATAGTGTATAAAAATCTAAGGCTATATTATAGCTTAATAACATTAGCAAAAACAAGCAAACATTACTAGAATCAGGGGCCTAAAAGTTTTACATGCACACCCTAGATTAAAAATTTTCCCTTAAACTTTTGAACTTTACCTTCTGTCCTTAGTTGCCACAGATTTCAAATCAACTAGACTGCTCCAGCAACCTGTTTGCTCAGGTTTTCCATCACAATCTAGAAGTGGCTCCAAAGCAGTTAGCCCTAGGTGGTCCAGCCTCACAGACTGCTCCCACTAGACCTGTAGTTTCTTAATCCTAGAAGGTCCTGCAAAGCTTGGTCAGTAAGTGAAAAAGCCTGCTCTTCCTGGCATTGGCAAGCATTCCAGCTCTTTGGAATCCCCCAGAATATATGTACAAAACAGAGATAATTATATTGATTGGTTGATTTTTCAATTTTTACATAATCTACCAGTTATTGCTATTTCATGAGTTTTAAAATGTTAACATAAATGATGTGTTGATTTCACTTTCATCCCTCTATTTTCTACCTCCACCTCCTTCGGTGTGCCTGTTTCCTTCAAATTCATGATCTATAGCCTATAAATTGTTTTGTTACAGACAAATATATGCATTGTACATATACAATCTGCTGAATCCATTAGTGATGCACAGATGGGTTTGTTTGCCCGTGTGTGTGTGTGTTTGTGTGTGTGTGTGTGTGTGTGTGTGTGTGTGTGTGTCCAATTGTGGAAGCGTATCAGTGGGCTTGTCCTTAGTAAAGAACAGATTTTCCTTCTATCAGCTGCCTTTGATAGTTCATTTTTTATATTTGAATTATTTTCTGTGATATTTATTTTCCTTCCTATATGTATGTGTATTATGTGCATTCCTGGTGCCTGTATAGTCCAGAAGGTGACATCCAGATCGTCTGGAAGTGGAGTTACAAAGAGTAGTGAGCTGCTATGCAGGTATTGGGAAGCTAACCCAGACTCGTGGAATACCAGCCAGTTGTTTTTCATCCGAAAATGGGGTCTTATAAAATGTCTCCCACAATTTTGACATATTGGCTGATATTGCCACTATACAATTTTTGTTTAAGCAATAATATTGTTTAGAGTGCATGGGTATTCCATTTGTTGTATGGGTGGCATTATAACAAATTGGGACTGAGCCCTCAGTGGTTACTTATTTGCTGCATAGTGACCTACAGTGTAGAACTCTGTCTGATGCAAAAAGCTCCTTTAGTAAGGGGTAAGAGTTATACATTTCTGAGATAGACACTATACTGATTTAGGAAAGTGGCAGTAGTAGTTCTCTAATGTCTATGAAAATTATCATGATTTTTTATTTCTTTTGAAATATTTGTGAAACTATCTCAAATTAGTCCATATTCTAGTCATTTTATTGATGTTAGGTAAAAAGAACACTTTAGAATAAATTACCATGAGTCACTCAGAGGAGATGAGAATTTCTGCTTCAATTGTGAGGCAAAGCATAGTAATTTATTCTTAAATAAACAAAGCTCCTCTATATTAACAAGGAATATTATCCTGAAGCTGAATTTTTTCCTATAGAATGCAAAGGCAGGGTGAAAATTTTATTTTGTTAGAGCCATTAAACTGGTGGCTTCTGTTTTTGTATGAGAGGTCTAATAGAAGATGTGCTCAAACTAATAATGATGAATGGTTGACTTAATTACAAATGAAATTCAATAATTAGAAGTACTATTTCCCCCACAGATACTAGATTTTTTCAAACTTACTTGAACATTATTGGTTCTAGAGATCATTTACTAAATAATTAAGAGATTTTTAGGTGCATGAATTCAAGACATATAAATTTCGATTCTTTTATTGCTCACAGAAAACCCATTTTGTACCTATTTTTTAGGGCTTATTCAAAATAGGCATATTTGTGAATTAATGTAAATCCTGATAGTTAAAGACATGGAATGAGACATCTGAAAAATGGTTGTTGTATGCAACAGGATCATAGGAAGATCACACTGCTCTGCATTCCCCGTCTTCAGCTACCAAACTAAAGGGAAGGAAAAAAAATGCTTGAAATATGAAAAATAATTCTTTCAGTTCTGGACTAGCATTCAGTTCAATATTTACAACTTTCTGAATTCTGAAATTTCCTTTGACTATAAAGAATACACTTCTAAATATAATTCCACATATGCCTAATACAGCCTAGACTAGGAAAGAAATGACTTTTTCTTACTCTTCCAGAAATAAGAGATCGCCAAAGCTAAGCAGTTTCCATAATTCTACCCACTTAAGACTTTGAAGAGGACTCTAAAGGGGAATAAAATGTTTAAACAATGAACCCATCATAGGAATGTGTAAAGTGGGATTACATCACTCATATTTCACTTAGAAATTTTATTCCACTTTATTTCCAACATCTTTGAGAAGTGCTAACACACAACCAAAAATAAAAGCCTTGTATTTATAACATAGTCACATAAGTTTGATTATACTATTATGACACATGACTAGAAGAATTGTTTTACCCTTTTGAATTAATAAGTAAAATAGAATATGAAAGGCATTTATTAATATTTAAAATGAGATATTTGGTGTGCATGTTCTGTGTGTGTTTGTGTATATACAGGATTGCAAGCATTTGTCTGCACTTGGACACCAAAGATCAACCTCACTCTTGTTTCCTTAGGTGATGATCATATTGTTATCTGTTGCAAAGTCTATCACTGTCCAGCTCACCAAGTAGGAAGGGCTATTTAACCTGTGAGTCCTAGAGATCTGCCTACTTCTGTCTCCCCAGTGCTGGGACCTTAGGGATATGTCACCACACATACTCTAACATTTTTTAAATTCTACAGATTGAACCCAAGCCAATCAAGTTGCCCTCTAGGTGAGTTATTTAGAAAAGATAAGTATGTGAATGAGATGTTTCTTTTCATTTGTTGGCTTTTATCTAACTCTAAATGAGGTATCTATAGAAATATGCCCTATGAAAAATCAAGTAACTAGAAATGCATGCACCACCTATATTATATGTTGCATAAGGGAAGTCAACTATGAGAAGTATGAGATGGTAAAAACAAAACAAAAAAGAACAATGAAACAACCACAAAACAGTCTTCAAGCCTTAACTCTGTCAATGACATCCTTCAGATCCTTAACAAAGTCACTTCGCATCCCCATAAAGAAAGAATGAATACCTTACAAGCCTGGTGTGTAGATTAAAATTTGCAGTAGGGGAAAGTATGGCAGTAAACAGTGTCTGAAACATTGTATATACCTCCATTATCCAGAATTCAATAGAGAGACAGACTGGATACAATATATATATATATATATATATGTATATATATATATATATATATATATATATATAGTCTGTGTGGAGTTACCATAAAAATTGCCTCATGTGAATATAGAGCATAAAAAGCCACACCACAGGCTGGCTTTAATCTGTATAACCAAGGTATTTCTCAGTCTAATACCAAAACTTCTGGACCAGAGAAGCTACTGGTCTAATTCTCTTTGAATTGAATGGTTGAGTACAGAAAAATACAAAGATTGGAAGGAGAGTGGCAATGCAAAACTAAGGGCAGAAATGCAAGGGTCTTAGCTGAGAAGAGAGTGAGTTAGCCTTTATATAGTCAAATAGATGGTGCTGACTTAGTCCAACTTCTTTTGGCTCCTCATTGAATCATTCTACTTGATCTCATACTAATTTTGGCAATCTGTTCTAATCTGGATCCTTCTCATTCTTTGACTTGTTCTATCTTCACTTGCATCAAGTTCATTCTCTCAGCAACTTATCTGCATAAAACTATTCTGGTAAAACTACCATACACATAAGACACATACCACCTCATTTTCTCCTTTTCTGTTCTTAAATAGTATCTTATTTCTGACTCATTTTGTCAAATATTTCTCTGACTTGTTACTTTGCCCGACAATTAGACATCACTTTCAAACATAGCTGCTTTCTTTCACAAAATATCTTGACCTTCATTGTGAGGGATTAAAGGTATATACTAAGGTTGTGTCTGTATTACAGCTACACCATCCAGGACATGTCTCCATCTCTGCCATATCAAATAGACCTAGAAGGTCATTGGATATAATCCCTCGCCAGAGTAGCCATGATACTGGATTAAAATTCCTACATTTTTGTGGAAGCCACTGACTTCAGGCCATATTGCTCTGGCAGCTACATTATGTATTTAGAAATCTGCTGAAGATAGGTCTCATACTAAATGTTCTCATCTCAACAAAACACTGACAATGTTTATCTCAGTTTAACATGAATAAAATATTATGAAAAAATATATGTATCTTCTAAAAAAATTAGTAAATGGTTGGTCAATAGTTTCATATATATATTCTGTGTGTGTATGTTTTCGTGTATGTGTGTGAGTATATGAGTGTGGATACATAGGTGTACATGTGAATATGGAAACCAGAAGACACAATTTGATCTCTTTCCTCATGAATGGTCCACCAAGCCTTAGATAGGGTCTGTCACAGGTCTGTATCTTATCAAGTAGGTTAGTCTGACTGGCCATAGTCGCAAGAGGTTTGCCTGTCTCAGCATATTCAAGATTGTAGATGTAACTGTGGCACATCATGTCTAAATTTTTATATGTGGGTTCCAGGGAATTGCTCTCAATTATTTATGCTTGCAAGTGCTCTCCCTCCTGTCTTTTAATAGTAGAAGATAATGATTTCTCAGAGTTGCTATAGTATGTTAATTTTTGTTTAGTAAAAATAGTTTTGACCTTTTTGATGCCCCATAAAATATCTCAGGGTTCACATGCCAATCTGCAAGAATATTAAAAGTTTTAATTTAGTAAATTCATCTTTTATCTTCAACCATGCAGATGGAAAAACCAGAAATTATGATGCATATGAAAAAATTAGTCGAAGTTTTTCAAGTACAGAACTAACACATTTAATGAAAAGTATGAAAACTTCCATAGAATAGAACACTCAGTTGTACACAGTGGCATATATGAATTCATAAATGTCTCTGAGAAGATTAAATAGCATAACAAAACCAACAAAATTACCAACAAATTACTTCATTAGTCATGTCATGAAAAGGATAATAAAAATAGCAGCCCAGTTTTACTTATTGAAGAGTTAAATAAAGACTAGGTAAAATAATAATAACACTTTATCTCAGAATGCCTAATTTTTATTTGTTGAATATTATATCTTCATATCTGCTTTGATGGACCATTTGGGTTCTAACCCACTGTGTGGTGTCCAGTGAGATGACAAAAGAGAGATGAGGATAGAAAGAGAAACATGAAATGAAAAGAAAAATTCAAAAGAGTCAGAAGATATCAGAAAAATAGGTGGGAGGCAGTGGGGAACAGGTGGCTCTGGCAACTGGAAAACTTGTGAGTTTTGGTAAAGTAGTGGTGGAAGAGTGTGAACAATTCAATGGTAACACCAGGTGTGGCTCTATGCAGACCAAGGTCATTGTGATATCAGGGTCTGTGTGTGTCTGTCTCTGTCTTTCTTTCTCTTTCTGTCTTTGTCTCTCTTTTTCATCCCCCTCAACACACAGAGTATACAGGCCTTAGGTCTTTTATATTTTAGTTTAGGCTATGAAACATATGAATAGCGTTCCAAATTTGCAAAGATTTTGTTGCCACTAGAATAGAGGATTACTTAATTTGTGTTTTGAAATGCCTGATACTTTTCTATATTACCCAATAAGTAAACTAGGGATTAGGAAATTATAATTCATATTATTTGAGAAAGTTACTTATTTTAAATTATTGTCTTTAATGTATTTGGTAATAAAATCTTTATTTTATTCTCCCAGAAACACTAAAGATATAATTTACCTTGACTACTCCTGAATCTATAAAATTATTGCCTTGGGGTACTGTCCATTGATTATATATGTAGATTTCCTTTCAGCTGCATTCAGTTAATTAGTATTTGGTAGTACTTCATGTCTTTGATTGATTTTGAACAAAGTCAGTAGAATATAGAGTCTTTATTTAAATACAGTTCAATAGAAAGACTCTCACTGTACATCAATTAGATTTCAGAGACTTTAAGATAATTCCTTTGATATTATATCTCATTTTATTAATAATAAAACTAGTGCCAGGATCTGAAATAAATTACAGTCACCACATAGATCCCATTTCAAAACATATTCAGGTGTCAATTTTTCTAAACTTTCAAGTAACTCAAGAATCATCTCTTAAAATATATTACATATATCTACTAAATATTCAGTGTGCTATCATTTCTTCATGATGATTCCAAAATGTATTGAATAAAAAAGTCTATTGTCTATATGCACCACATTTTTATTGCCCATTTATCGTTTGCTAAAAGTCTAGGCTTGCCTCATTTCGTAGCTATTGTGAATGGAAGAACAATGAACACAGGAGTGTCAGTATCTTTGTTGTAGGGTACAGATATCTTTGTGTACACTTCGAGGAGTGGTATAGTTATATCACATGGCCGTTGAAATTTTACCCGTTATATGAACCTCCTCCAGCCTGTCTTTTATAGTGGTTATACCAGTTTATATTCTTACCAAGAGCAAAGAATGTTTTCCTCTCCCCCACATCTTCAATAGATGATATAGTCACTCCTTGTCATTCATAAAAGATTTATTTTTAATTATGTTTGGGTACATGTATCTATGTGTGAGTGTATGAGTATAGGTGTCTCCAGGAGCCCGATGTCATCAAATCTGGAAGAATAGTTTTAGGTGGTTATAAACCACTTTATATAAGTTCTGAGAACTGGATTTAGGGTCTCTGCTTGAGGACCGTATACTTTTTCACTGTTGAGTCATTTTTCCAGCTCTTATTTTCTTAATAATAGCAATTCTAACTAGAGTAATATGAAATATCGAAATAGTTTTAATTTGAATTTGTCAGATGCCTAAAGATAGATAATACTTTTTGAAATCTTCTTTTTGTTCTCTTAAGATTTTTAAATAGCTAAGATACAATTATTTCATTTCCTACTTTTCTTTTCTTTCTGTAACTGATACTCTTTCCTCTTTCTTCGGATCCTTCATGTCTTTCCCACAGACTTTACCCAGGCCTCTTTAACCACAGACACCAACATGGCCTCTGTGGCAGCACGAACCACAGACATGGATATCCATGTGGCTCACAGGCATCAACAAGTACTGGAATACCAGCATACACCACAGACAGCAGCATGTTCTCTGGTTGTTGCATGGATAAAGGACACCAACGTAGCCTTCAGGGGCGGTATGGACCATGAAGGTTTCTTAAGGAGGCCCCATACAGCGAATGAAACATTCTCCTCAGACATTTTGTCATTGTCCATAGCCAGGATGATCATGAGGCTGAGCAGTGCATTTGGAACCAGATCCTGTATGTTCTCCTGGCTGCTGCCCACTACCTCTTAGTCCTACTTGACTAGGGAACAACAGACTCCCCCATCTACCACAGCCTTCTCCCACATCATTACACCTCTAATTCTGCCTTTCTCCATGGCTCAGGAGTTCCTCCTTCTTTCCCACTGCTCTATCATATATTTGTTTGTCAAAGTGGCATTGCAAAATGTCCCACAGTATATATTTTTATTTTTTCAAACAGCTTGACCTGCCAATACAAAGAGACTTTGGTCTGATTAAAGGTTTCTGATTTCTGAAGTATCATATGAAATATGATTGCTGTGACTTACCTTGGCTATCCTGATTTTAATCAATGTCCAGGAGCAGAATCCTTGACAGCTCTAGGACTTCACACACATCTCTGCCAGCAACTCCAAGGCACATCTGGCAAGGCTTGTAGTCTTCAGGAAGCACCCAACCCTGTTCTCTCCTTCTTCAAGTGGCATGAGCAGTAGTGATTGTTCCATGCTGTCAACTGTCTGGGAGCCAAGGGCCAGCCTTATTCAGTAATGACATGATCTTTTTTGCTGCAGTCTCACTTACTTGCAGCAACAAGTAGGGCTCTATCATCCTTCCTTCTAATTTCGTGAGTCTCTTTTTTCCATTGTTTCAGAGATGCTTCAGGCTCTTCAGACTCACCTTCTACCATCATGTCTCTCCTCATAGCCTTCAAGGGTTTCTCAGGCTCCTTAGAGCTGCTATACACTCCAAGTTGGGAGTTCATGTCCATGGTGACAACTGAAGTTAATTCCTCCAGATAAGATTCTTATTGTAGCAGGTTGAGGTTAGTGCAGAACCATGAAATTACTTCAATGTTAAAAATAAGTGATAGTATAGTGCTTTGACATAATCGGGAAGCAATAACACTCCCTCCAAAGTTCAAAAAAAATCTTGAAAGTGAGGGCAGAAATAATAAAGATATATGAAGCAAGAAAACATCTTGAAGACATGAAATGTCTATTGCATTCATGGACTCAATGCAACTGTACTCATCAGCACAAAGTCTGCACAAGACAGGAAGGACAGCATGAGCCTCATTCCCTACTGAGATATTATTGGCCATTAAGTATTGCTTGAGGATGGATGCTACTTTTATAAGAGGTGTAGTCACAAATAAGTTGCTCTTGCCCAAGTAAATAACAATCACCCATACTCAGGCAAATAATGCTTTTTAAAGTCAGTGGGCCAAACATAAAACAAGACATGGAAGGAGAGAGTCTTGCTGAGAAAGTTTCAGTAGGAGGGAGAGGGAATAATAGAAGGGAATCATATGAAAATGACTACAAGTTGTTATTCAAATGTATGAAGCAGTGAGACAATAAAATTCCAAAATCTACAAAAGAGAATAAAAAAGATTAAAAAAGAATGAAGATGGCTATTTCTACCAGAGACTTATTTACAAATAAATATTGGATTAAACCTTGACATGATGGAGTTATCTTCAGGAGAAAAGAGAGCAATGGGTGGTGAATGGGGAGCTTGGTCATTCAAGCCAAGGAGTCTGAGAAGAGTACTAAAAGCATGTTTTAATTCTATAAAGAGAGAGCACAAAACACGGTATTTGTATTATATTTCAGAAGGAAATTAAGTCAGACGTTCAGACTTTGGTATAAAGTATGTGTAGAATGATGATTTTCCAATATGTTCAGTTCAGTTTTGTGGACAGGGAGTTTACACTGTAGGGATCTAAGTGATAATCACCCATGCTGTTGAAATGTCCTATTGATGAGAGTGACTCTACTAGAGTAGCCAGTAAGGGAAAGGCTGTATAATTACTAGAAGCACATGTAGTATGGTCAGGTGATTAGTAACAGCATATGTAATAATCACCTCCAGAACAAATGAGCAAGCAGTGTATGATTGTGTAGGTTCAGAGTAGTCTTCTGACAAAGTGATAAAAGACCTAAGAAACTGTAAACCATCAGGTAAGTCAGAGTTCAGTGTGAGATAGCAGCATTTGTGATATGTTGCAGCCCATGTTGAGAAATAAATGCAGAGCTCTGAAGCCCAGGACCTGAAGGATAAGTTGATGTGTAGTGTAAGAGTGTTTCAGAGCAATTGTGAATGTTTTTTCTAAGTGAGGCAATATTGAATTTGAGTTTACTATTGTGTCATTATGGGTTGGTGCAGGTGAGCACAGTTTATAATATGGAGGGAAACTATTAATGCTCATGCTTGGTAAAAGAAACAATGATCAGCAATAGACATATTTCAGTCAGTGCTTTTAAATTTTCAGGCAAATTGTTAGTTCATGGATGTTTATCATTAATAATGAATCCATAACCATTCAGTTAAATGTCAAAACCCTGCTTTTGAGAAACAAATGGAAATCATGAAATATTTCATTAACAATGTCTTATAGAAAATGTGGGCAAGAATATATAGTAAAATAGTAATGGTAAAAGAGTTATAAAATTTTAAACTTTCTCATATGAAAAACGTTCAAAGTAGATATTAAAGAAAATATATTCGATAAAATTCCAAGTCACCTGATCTCTGAAAGTTTTCTACAGTTGCTATAACTAATCACCACACACTGGTAAAAATAACTTAGATTTATGGGCTAGGGGGACTGCTAAGTCAGTAATGCATCTATTGTTCAAGTTGGGCAACTTGGCTTAAGATACACAGAACTCACATAAAAACTGCACATAGGGTATGTGTTGATAACCACAGCACTATGGGAGTAGGTAAAGGCAAATCAGAGCTCCCAATCCAGCCAAAGTGTCCATCAGTGAGCTCATCAGGGTTTTGTGATATTCTGTGTCAAAAAGTAAAGGTAAGAACAGCTGGGGAAGACACCCAGTGGCTTTCACACTTGTGCACATATGTATATTTTTCTCACATATACCTGTCTGTGCATGGGTACATTTACACACACACACACACACACACACACACACACACACACACACACACACACACATGAAAAGAAAGAATTTATGTTTATTCACTTAAAATTTGAAGGTTGATTAGCTGAGTTGATCAATTTCACTCACCACTATCAAGGTATCATCAGTTGACTGAACTACTTTCATGTTGCTGTTACCAAAATTAAAATTAAGGGAAAAGGCACTCATTTGGCTCCAGGTCCTAGGTGATTTCAGGATGATAGTGTGAAACAGCTCAACCTGTGGCCATGGAAGCCCATGTTAGACACTGTACACAAAGAGGGAAACAAGAATCTTGAAAGCCTCAAGAATCAGAATCAGGGGCTGGTAAAACCTTCAAAGACCTATGGGTGTTGATCTACTTTACCACATGGGTCCCACCTCTAGTCATCTCATTTCTTAAAATACTTTTATCATCTATAGAACAAATGCTAGGACCACAGGCTTGTAGGGAATAAAACCACACCAGCAATTTGGGTTCCTCATGGAGGCTCCAAAAGGCGTGTGATTTCTAGTCTTCTCTAGATTCTAGAGGCCTTGCTTTCCTTGGTTAGTAGCCACTTTTTCATTAATTTCTTCAGTATCTTACTTTTACCATCCCACCTCTTACTTCATATCAAATCTCTCTGATAGAGACACTTAATTTTGGGGCCACATAGATATACCATATTCCAGAATAGTATTGTTTATTTTATATTTTTTGTGTCTGGGCTTTTTTTTTTCTTAACTTGGAAAACTTGCAAAGAAATGTTCAATGAAACTTTGATTTACCAAGAAAAATGAGGAAATGATCTAAAGTAATAGTTTGGATAATTTTTTACAGAAAAATAATGTTTAATATAATTTAATAATATAGTAGAACTATACTAGAAATGTCTGGCATATGCCACATATCTTCTGGGATCTCCATGAGGAACAGAGTTTTTGGAGTAGTTTTCTTATTGACTTTCCCCACAATCCTGTGTTTTTATCTTTTGTTTGATAGTTCATGACAATATTTTAGGGAAGAATGGGACAAAAAATGAGGTGAGGCTATTTGGTGAGATAAATCAACACCACTAGGCCTTTGAAGGTATACAAGTTCCAGATTCTTCAGATGTACTTTTTATTTAAATGTTGTTATTTACCTCTATTTTCATGAAATCACCTTTGAGACAGGGAGAATTAATTAGTCCCTTAGTGTTGTTCTTTAAACATTATTTTAATCAAGATTACAGTTAAATATCCTTGATGTATCATCAGCAGTATATTAAACATCACAGCTTTATATATTTTATTATTGGTTTTATTTTTTGACTATTTAAAAATAATCCTGATACATTTTCCTCTAATTTTTGCATTCTATCCATCATTCAAGAGATTTGGAACTCTTTTATCTCCATTTTTCTCCAGTTCTCTGTGGTATTCTTGGGTTTTAGAGCAGAAAACAATTTAACTTATATAGTTTGATAAATAGAGAAGAGAAGAAAAATATAAGACACTATCAGTTTTCAAAACTCCGTGGTGTGGTTGTTTTTCAATTCTTTTTTTTTTTTTTTTTTTTTTTTTTTTTTTGTCGTGTGCAGCTGCCTCCTTGCAAGGAAGGATGGAGCGAAGTTGAGTTCTGCAGTGCAAGTCTTCCCTTGAGATGCCCAGATCCCAAAGTGCACAGGGTAGAAATGAATGAAGTCTGGAAAGGGTATGTTAGAAGGATCCTAATGTAGCAGTAAATGACAGATGGAGAGATGGAGGAGGTATCTTCCAACTATTTCAGGGTTACAACTCTTTAATGTTACAGTTCTTTTAATCAACAACCAATGAAACAACTCTCTCAGATAGTATTCAACCAAATAGCTTGTGTGGATAAACTGTATTCGGGAGAAAAAGGACTCTATAAACCTTGGAAAGTGGAAGGGAGTTCTTCTTAGGATGGAGTTTCATTGGTCGAGGTTTAAGGTTCTGGGACACCTCATTTGTATGGAGAGGCATTTCAGGATGGAACCTGTAATTTCACCAAAGATTATTCTTTAGCAATGTCATTATTGTATATAAAAACCATTAAAATCTAACATCTATAGATTGCCTTAAGGCTCATGCCTGGTGTTACATACTACATAGTTTTCAATAAATGCATAATAATGAGTTTACTGTTTATAAAATCACACAGAGAATCATCACATCCCTGTAGGTGGGCTGCAGGTCAATAACATGCCAGCAGCAAGTGCTTTTTAAATGCAAGCAACAGAAAGCACGGCCAATTGCAGGGAGTTAAATCAGGACCACAAATGTGCACATGGCAAATACACAATATATATGTTCGACTAAGCCCATTTCTTTCAGGCTTGAACAATCTCTCAAAAATGTATGCCTAAGCAGAGAAACTTGGCAGGACATAACATAGGTCTTAACGAAAAACAAAGACAGATGTCAGTGGCCTCTGTCATGATTAATCAAAAACAAGAAGTCAGCCAAAGTTAACTCCAGATGCACTTCCCACATGCTCCTGTTTTTGTTTTTGCATTTTGCTTGTTTGCTTGTTTTTTTTTTTCTTCTATGTAAGGCAAAGCTGTCTCAGCTATTGGCACAGAAAGATTGTGCCTGTCTTAGGCATTCACTCAAGGAGTGTGGACCTTACCCATCATTTGAACATAAATAGCAGCATTCATGCCCTGTCTTAGGTTTACATGTCTCTGAGAGAACCTTACCTGTCTTTTTTATCTATAAAAGACATTTTATCAATCATGGAACAGAAAGTTGTGCCTGTCTTAGGTTTCCGTTTGAAAATACAACTCTTACCTGTCATTGGCACATGAATAATCTCCTATCCATGTCCTGTCTAAGTTATAAAGATTTTCAGGATGATATTATCCATTACTGATTACACTTCAGTTAAGGAAGACAGTGGAAATTGAACTTTTGCAAGTCTGCTTTGACATCTGTGAAATCTCTGATGAAGAGAGTCTAATTTTCATTGAATAAGATACAAGAGGATTTCAAGGGCTAAAAATTAAAACAAAATTTTAGAGTTAGAATATTTTTAGTAAAGAAATATATTGATGATTACAACCTGAGTTTTTTGAGATGATGACAACTTGAGCTTTTCCCCTCAAATCATTTTTCCTTCAGCACTTGGATAAATTTCTTTCAAAGGTAATTCTCTGGATCTTCATTAATTTGCTTGGTATGAAGTCTGGAAGTGTCATCAGCCTTGAATTAAAATACTTTTCTTTTAATATCATTCATTAAGAAAGGAGTTTATTTGTATCAAGTATCTAGTAGAAAATTAACTTTTCAAGAGTGATGACCTGCCTCTTATCTCAAGTCACACTTAGATGTCCAGCATGTTCTACAGAGGCTATGCAGTACTAGGATACTCATTCACTATCTAGCTTTAAGAGTGACCTGTTAGATTTTAGAAATTAAGTGTTAGGACACTGTTGGAGTCCAAGGACTTAATGATATGCCTGTTATTGTTCTTTGTGAGAAACATCAGAAATGGATGTGATATTGGGGTGCTACTGCACTCCTGACCCAGACTCTTTATATCAATAATACCTGAACTCCTACATCTGTATACACACACATACACACACACACACACACACACACACACACACACACACACACACACACACACACACACCTCGTAAAGGCAAAGGCCTAGTTTAGTAATAAAACTGGAAAGAAAATTATTTTGTATAAAATAAAACTATCCTTCTTAGAATTATACTTAACAAACCAGGTATTGAGAACATACTCCCTTCTTCTACAGGAACTCAGCACCTTTAACAACTGGTCAGTTTTCATTGTATGGCACAGATTTTTTTTCTTATCAATTTGAAGACTGTAATGAGAGTTGTGAAGGTTATCATCTAAGTAGTTTATTTGTGTTAACAGAAAGATTCTAATAAAATGGAATGGTTTTGTACTTGTGGGTTTTTTAAAAATCAAATATACTCATTTAGATTTCTTATTTATGAAATGTCTATATGTAATTTCCATTATAGTCAGAAATATAGATAAAATACAGTAATAAAAGTAGCACAGCTCCTATTTCAGAAAATACTATGAATGTAATAATTGGTTACCAATAAGATAAGGCTATAATAATCTCTTTTCCAAGAAATGAAGACCCGATGATTTTATAATGAGACCTTTCCTTCTAATGTCTAGAAGGCTCCATTTTCACAAATTCTATTTTAATATACATTGTTATTATTTCAGTCTAAGGTATTTTATTTTTATCATCTGGGGGACTGTAGCTTTTCCTTCATCCAGCAAAGAGACTACATAATAACTGTTTAACTTCAATATACTCTTCGAATGATGGTGTTAGTCATGCATAAAAGCACATAAATAACTAAAATACCTTTTGTTCAAAGGAGACATTATATTATGATAAGCCCATTACCTATAGTAATTGGCCACTTTAACAGGAGGAGAAATAATAACCTATGTTTGGCACATGAATATGTAGCTTCGACAAAAATAAATCAAGCATGATGAAATTCTTATGAAATGAGGAATTTATTTATTTTTCTCGTTTTCTAGTTTGGTTTCAATGAATACTTTCCAGGCTTATTAATGAATTGTGATATTTGATTGGGACTCTGTTCCAATGAATTTCATTATTTTCTCAGTCAGTTTAAGCAATGGACTCTTCTTTCTCTCAATTTGCTATTCTTTGTTTATTTTTATTCTGTACTACTATTTTTGTTCTATTTATCATTTATTAATTCTAATTTGTTATTAATATTTTCATGTAACAAATTATCTTGAAAGCTTAATAACTTGAAACAATAAAACAAATATCGTCTGACTTAGTATCTAAACTTTAGCTTGCTATCCAAACAGGCTTCCTTGGAAAAATGCAATCAAATGTGTGTTGCAGGAATGGCCACTTGATAGCTGAGCTGCAGTTGGACACCATTTCTTTCTTTTTCTTTTTTTTTTTTTGTCTTGGTAGTTGTATTTTTTTGTTTTATTTATTTATTTATTTATTTATTTATTTATTTATTTATTTATTTATTTATTATTAACTTGAGTATTTCTTATATACATTTCGAGTGTTATTCTCTTTCCGGTTTCCGGGCAAACATCCCCCTCCCCCCTCCCCTTCTTTATGGGTCTTCCCCTCCCCAACCTCCCACCCTTGCCGCCCCTCCCCCCCACAATCTAGTTCACTGGGGGTTCAGTCTTAGCAGGACCAAGGGCTTCCCCTTCCACTGGTGCTCTTACTAGGATAGTCATTGCTACTTATGAGGTCAGAGTCCAGGGTCAGTCCATGTATAGTCTTTAGGTAGTGGCTTAGTCCCTGGAAGTTCTGGTTGCTTGGCATTGTTGTACATATGGGGTCTCGAGCCCCTTCAAGCTCTTCCAGTTCTTTCTCTGATTCCTTCAACGGGGGTCTCAATTCAGTGGTTTGCTGCTGGCATACGCCTCTGTGTTTGCTGTATTCTGGCTGTGTCTCTTGGGAGAGATCTACATCCGGCTCCTGTCAGCCTGCACTTCTTTGCTTCATCCATCTTGTCTAATTGGATGGCTGTATATGCATGGGCCACATGTGGGGCAGGCTCTGAATGGGTGTTCCTTCTGTCTCTGTTTTAATCTTTGCCTCTCTATTCCCTGCCAAGGGTATTCTTGTTCCCCTTTTAAAGAAGGAGTGAAGCATTCACATTTTGATCCTCCGTCTTGAGTTTCATTTGTTCTAGGCATCTAGGGTAATTCAAGCATTTGGGATAATAGCCACTTATCAATGAGTGCATACCATGTGTGTTTTTCTGTGATTGGGTTACCTCACTCAGGATGATATTTTCCAGTTCTGACCATTTGCCTACGAATTTCATAGTCATTGTTTTTGATAGCTGAGTAATATTCCATTGTGTAGATGTACCACATTTTCTGTATCCATTCCTCTGTTGAAGGGCATCTGGGTTCTTTCCAGCTTCTGGCTATTATAAATAAGGCTGCTATGAACATAGTGGAGCACGTGTCTTTTTTATATGTTGGGGCATCTTTTGGGTATATGCCCAAGAGAGGTATTGCTGGATCCTCAGGCAGTTCAATGTCCAGTTTTCTGAGGAACCTCCAGACTGATTTCCAGAATGGTTTTACCAGTGTGCGATCCCACCAACAATGGAGGAGTATTCCTCTTTCTCCTCATCCTCGCCAGCATCTGCTGTCACCTGAGTTTTTGATCTTAGCCATTCTCACTGGTGTGAGGTGAAATCTCAGGGTTGTTTTGATTTGCATTTCCCTTATGACTAAAGATGTTGAACATTTCTTTAGGTGTTTCTCAGCCATTCGGCATTCCTCAGCTGTGAATTCTTTGTTTAGCTCTGAACCCCATTTTTTAATAGGGTTATTTCTCTCCCTGTGGTCTAACTTCTTGAGTTCTTTGTATATTTTGGATATAAGGCCTCTATCTGTTGTAGGATTGGTAAAGATCTTTTCCCAATCTGTTGGTTGCCGTTTTGTCCTAACCACAGTGGACACCATTTTTAATATGATTCTGTGAACACTTTACTTTGCTAGTGGTGATTGCAATGTCTCAATTCATGGTTGGATTTTTTTTCTCCAGTGATGTTGGAATGACAAGGAGAAAGAGCAGGCTGCTGTATCTTTGTAAACTAGCATGGAGTCATACATACTATCACTTCTGCATTGATGTATGTTAGAAGCAAGTTGCTTCCCTCCCATACACCATGCTTCACCTGTTGTCACACAGTCTTACATTCATATTTAAGGCATTCCTTCCTCTTGCTAGATTTTTAAAGCTTTATGGAGTTGTTACTTCATCATGTAGAATGTTCCCTGTCATTTAAATCTGACCCTAGTAGATGTGAGGCTAATGATTATAATTCCTTTACCACAGCTCCACAAGACAGAAACTTCAGACGTGAAAGTCTATCTGCTCAAACAAATTTCTTTTCTTCTAATTTGGAAATCATAGTACAGCATGACTGGATATTAGGTAAAGAAATAAATCCTGTTACAAAGAGAGGATATTTGACATGCATTCATCTTTAGAAATTATGAAAATTCAGCAATGTAAATAATCAAAATTCCCTGATTAAAAAAACTCTCCCAACTCTGCTCAAGAACAAGTCTCTACCGAGCTTTACTATAGTCTCTGTACTGATGATTGCATTCTTTTGGTCTTCTTGTTTAAGAAGGTTTGACATTGTATTATTTCTTACAGTTTTTGGGTATAATTCTGTGCTTTTCATCTAAACTAGAAGTATTTCTGCAAAGAAAAATTTATTAAAAAACCCTGAGCCACCACTTATATTAAATTGCTTGATAAATTGACATGGTCTCCTATCTTTTCAGAATAGACGCTCTATCTTAAGCTTCTGCCAATACTGAAATTATGACTTTTCAGCTTCTTGGACATATTATTATTCAGAAATACATGTTGGGGAAGCATTACCTTAAACTCTTTACAAAGCTTTTGTCTGATGGAATGTTCTTCTAAGCTTTTGCTTTATCTTTGTAAAGTTCTAAACGTAATTACAAGGCCGGGAATCAAATTCCCTGCTTAATTGAGGATTTAATTTCATTTCTCAATAAATTGAGAGTTCCATTCTGCATCCTTTTCTCATTTTTTCTTGTACATCTTTACATAATTTAGCATCATGTGTGGTCTTCTAAGTTTCTCCTTCATTGAAATGGAATTTTGCTATTATTTCTGAAAACCTATCTCCTGTGCCAATTTGCATAGCACATTTCTGCATTTAGAAATATAGGTCAAAATGATATTTTCTAACATTAAGTAATAGAAAATTTCCCTTCTTCCAGACTTTATCATCATATTCTTTATGTCTCCTTATGGCCTTACCAGAAGTCTACTTAGAACATTAAGGTCATCTATGTGGCAAAGATAGAAAGTTTGAGACCAAACAACTGTACACAAACTCTGTCTCATTCCACAACATCCCTCTAGAATATACTAAACCATTACTAAGAGTTAATTCATAACACTCTGAATTTCCACTAATACTTTTCTTAAAGTCCACCCAGACTTTCCACATGCACATTCTTATTCATTCTCTTTCAGAAAACTAAAATTATAGTTTCCAAAACCTATGCTTTTAATCTCTTCCTATGCAACAAATATCCCCAAAAGGCAGCAACTAAATATAACAAGTATCTGTTATCTCACATTGGGCTAGAAGTCTACAACAACTTACTAGATGATTCTGATAGCTTTTTCATGAGGCTGTCTGGGCATCAGCATGGTTTGAAGGGGCTTATAAAGGTAAATTCATAAGGCTACATGAGTTCTTCCTGTTTTCATCAGTAGCAACCACACATCTTGATATATTTCTTGCCTGTGTACCTCCCACCTACATGTGATCATGCACATCTGGGGCAATTAGGTTGAACAAACTTATTTATGGCAATAAAACATGTGACTTGTTATCTTACATAAACAATAGCTCTGATATTTCTAGAAACATTTGTCCTTGGGCAAGGGGCTTGCAGGTTAGAGGTATTGTTGTTTTATAGGTCTCATAGGGACTTAAAACTTAAAACATAACTTTAGTGCTCACATTGCCACCTTAGGTGTATCCTGAGTCAACTCCTTGACTTTGTGGTGGGTATCTGTTTCTTATGGCACCCATAAGGGAATTTATGTACATAACTAAGGCATTAGCAATACAAAGGCCAACAATAATTAGCAGAAACAGAAGGGACAAAGACTCTATAATGTCTGAAATCAGACTTACTATCTAGGGGGAGCCTATAAATGAGAATGGGGAACAACCATTTATTTAATTTCATGTGCCCTTTTTTTCATGTTTTTTCTAGTAAGGCAAATTATTTTTTAAGTAATTAATTAATTAATTTAATTAACTGTACATCTCATCTTCAGACCTCCCCCACCCCCAGTACTTTCCCAACAGCACGGGCATCCACTTCTACTCCTTTTCTCTTCAGAAAAGGGAGGGCACCGGATATCATTTAGCCTTGGCAAATCAAGTTGTAGTAAAACTAGGTGCACCTTCTCCCGTTGAGGCTAAAGAGGGCAGCCCAGAAGGAGAAAGGGGTTCTGAAGGCAAGCAACAGAGTCAAAATAGACCCCTGCTCTGGCTGTTATGGGTGTCAAATGAAGTTACATAAATATATCATATGTTCAGAGTGCCTAGGTCTCTCCCATGCATGTGCACTGGTTGGTACTTTAGTCTTTGTGGGTTACTATGGGTCCAGGTTAGTTGATTCTATAGGTTTTTCTTGTGGTGTCCTTGACTCCTCTGAGTCCAGATTATTTCTAATGATGCCATATTCATCAGATATCTGACAGAGTTTGAAGACCATTATCTATTATTCATATCTGATCTAAACAACTTTGCTTGTTTTTAGGTACTTACTATAGGCTTAAAATTGGAAAGACATGCAAGGGGTTAAATAAGGTTTATTTTTGTAATTAATTACATTAGTACTTGCATCACTACAAGTATAGTTCTAAACATATTAAAGCATTTGATCCTTTATGAAGTGATTTGTTGTTTTAATAAAGATCTCTGTTATTTGATTTTAACAGAAAAGACACAGGAGCCAGATGATGGGGTAAAAACTTGCTAGCTCAGAGAGGCAGAGAAAGAACCCAGGTGACCTTACTACTCAATTGATGCCTAGAAGTCAAAAGCTCCTCCTCCTCCCCCTCCTCTTCCCCACCCTCCTTCCTTATCCTCCTCCTCTTTTTTCTGCTTCTCCTTCTCCACAGTCTTAATTAACCTTCAAGTCAAAGGCCTTCTTTTCTCTTTCCTCTGTTTGCTTATGTTTATTTCCCACAACTGGTTGCTTGCTCTTTCTCTTTACCTGTAATTGACTGTATTCAGCTCTTGTTAATAGAAAGCCTTTCGTTTAGTCTGCTGTGGCTGATGCCCAGCACAACTACTTGTTTGTTTACAGATTTTCGATTAAAGCTGTGTGCTAGTGCTGAGTCATACCACAACAATCTTTGTCCAGTACATAATCTTGAAGTTCACAATGTGATCAAATATTCTGCCATGTTTCCCCTTTTATGATATTGATATTTCCCCTTTTATGATATTCAATAAGAGTCCTTATTGAATAAAGGACTCCTTCTCTAATATCAATACATCATCTTGTCCAGTCCATTGGTATTGGGCAACCTTGGACAAAGTACTCTACTATCTATCTTATCTTAGTGAGTCCAGTGCTTTGTACCT
Organism: Rattus rattus; assembly: GCF_011064425.1. Classification (NCBI taxonomy): domain Eukaryota; kingdom Metazoa; phylum Chordata; class Mammalia; order Rodentia; family Muridae; genus Rattus; species Rattus rattus. The sequence goes on along the minus strand of NC_046156.1, from coordinate 156,715,252 downwards.
AAAATCACTTTAACCTGCATTATCAACCTAAAAACAACTTTTGAGACCTTAAAACATTTTCTTAAGTCCTAAACAACTTAAGTTTCATTGTGAGACTACAGCTAATTAGTCTTCATTCCCATCAAAGACCTGAAAATGATGTTACTTGAATAAACAGGCAGTACAAGCAAGCAGCTTTAAAAACTGATGAAATGACACAGACTGCTTGTGACCTTAAAGTCACTTAAGATTCCATTGCAATGTTAGAGTATCCATCTCTTTGAAGATCTGGGCCAGAATATGTGACAGATTTTTTTTTCTGCAGGAATTATGAAGGACTTCTCTACCTTGTCATGGCAAAATTGAGAAATTGACTTCCATTGGGTCCTGCTTGTCCACAGCATGGGCAGCATAGTATTAGCAGTTGAAACTAGAGTAGTTTCTTGGCCAGTGGTAGCTTGATACATTTGAAGCAAACCGAATAAGAAAGTATTTCAGTGCTCATCATCTTTTTGGAAGTAGAATGAAGGGGCGGACAGGAGCTGACATGTCTCATTGTCAAAAGTCTTAAATAAATAAAACATGTTTAAATCCCATATTCTACACATCGCTGTTATTTTTGAAGACCATCCAATGATCTTAATATAGGTGAATAGTCAAATGTTCCTTTTCTCTAGCTATTTACTGTCCAATTTACTTAGAAAACATCTGTGATCAACTAAACTAATACCTAACAAAACCATAATTTTGATTGACTATTAACTTGCTTTCTTAATTATCCTAAACAATTTGGAATAGTAGCTTTCAAAAAGACTATAACTTCACATTCATTACATTGTTAATTAAATAGGTACAGTATGTTACAGAGTTGATACAAAGTCGTAACCAAAATATAAGCTTAAATTTGTATCATTATAAAGATTATGCCAATGTAAACAAATATAATCTCAATTTTGTGTTAATATGCAAAGAACTTTGAGGATAGATTCAATCATTGATCCTTTTTTCCTATCATTTCATATCATTTCTATTTTATTCTTATATCCTCTTTTTTTGTATAAATAAGATTTTTTTCTCTAACACAATAAAACTATTTACAATAATGAAACACTCCATAAGACTCAAAACTGCTTTCCTGGTTCTTTCATAGTACATCATTACAAAATACAACAGTTTTTTTTTATATGACTTAACGTCTCAAACTTGCTAAATCTTAACAAAATTAGCAAAGACAAGAAGGGTGGACATGGTTGGACTGATGTTTTATACATTATGTGCAGATATGTCCCTATTCTTTTCTTGCCTTTGCACCTTCTGATTGGTTAAAATAAGAGCTAATTGGGGAGCAAGCGTAAGCTAATGTGATACCAGATTCTGCCTCTTTGCTGGGGGTGTGTAGAGGTGCTCAGAAAGGGCAGGGCCAAGTCTGGAAGGGGGAGTTCACAGCACATGTTTTCCTTCAGGGCATCAGACATTTTATATATGTGAGCATACTGTCACCATGTGATTCCTGGGAATTGAACATAGGACCTATTACAGGCAGTCAGTGTTCTTAACTGCTGAGCCATCTTCAACCCAAAAGCATTGTATTGTATTGATTATTTTATTTACTTACATTACAAAAGATACCCCCCCCCCTTTCCAATTAAACTTTCTATCTCCTCCCCATTACTCGTTTTCTATGAGGGTGCTCCCCCACCTACCCACCCCCTTTCACCTTCAGCATTGATCTAGCATTCCCCTATGCTGGGTCATTGAACTTCCACAGGGTTAAGGGGCTCTTCTCTCACTGATGCCAGATTAAGTCATCCTCTACTACATATGCAGCTGAAGTCATGGGTCCCTCCATGACTTCATGTGTACTCTTTCCTTGGTGGTTTAGTCCCTGGGGGCTTTGGGGTGTCTGATTAGTTAAAATATTTTTTTAGAAACTGCAAGTAAATGCACATAGAATGTAAGAGAGAAAAGAGAAGAGAGAAAGAAATAGAATGTTTACAAACATGCATAAAGTAATGAGAGTAAAGAAATTGAACATAGACAATCACGGAAAAACTGAGTCTAACTATAAAAAGTAGTTTCTGAAGGAAGTCTATAGAAGGAAATAAAAACATAAAGTCTCCAAAAGAAGGAGAGAACAATAAATAGCTAAAAATGTTCTGTAAATATGCATAATAAAGTGGAGTCTATGAGTTAGGAGAGAATTAGGTTAAAAAGTAAATATTTTGTGTGTTAAAAAATGGAAAATACAATACAGAAGGCATATGGATCCCATATACTTTAGTTTCAGTTATAAACATACAGATAATTACATTTCTAGTGATGATTACAATTTTCTATATCCTCTTTAACACAGATTGGAATAAAGCAGACTTGGGTAAGAAAAAAAATGTGAGGAATGAATTGCTAGATTAAAGGCCATAGAAGAGATTATAGAATTCTTTAAATCAGAATAAAGAATCTTCAGTGGTATTTTTTCATTGGATATTTTTTATTTACATTTCAAATATTATTTCCTTTCCTGGTTTCCCATTCATAAGCACCCTATCCTATTCCCTTTCCCCTTCTTCTATAAGGGTATATCCCCTTCCCATGCTTCTCCCCATTTTTGCCTCCCTGCCCTGACATTACCCTACTTCAACCTTGGCAGGACGAAGGGATTCTCCCACAAGGTCATCCTCTGCTACATATGCAGCTGGAGCCATGGGTCAGTCCATGTGTAGTCTTTGGATAGTGGTTTAGTCACTGGGAGCTCTGGTTGGTTGGCATTGTTGTTCTTACGGGTTTGCAAGCCCCTTCGGCTCTCTCAATCCTTTCTCCAATTCTTCCAACATGGGTCCCATACTCAGTTCAATGGGTTGCTGCTAGCATTTGCCTCTGTATTTGACAGACTCTGGCTGTGTCTCTCAGGAGACATCTATATCCAGTTCCTGTCAGCGTGCACTTCTTAGCTTCATCAATCGTACCTAGTTTGGTGACTGTATACATATGGGCCACATGTGGGGCAGGCTCTGAATGGCCATTCCTTCACTCTCTGCTTCAAACATTGCCTCCATATCCCCTCCTATGAATCTTTTTGTTCCCTCTTTTAATGAATGAAGCATCCACACTTCGCTCATTTTTCTTGAGCTTCATATGGTCTGTGCATTCTCTCGGGTAATTTGAGCTTTAGGCCTAATAGCCACTTATCAGTGATTGCATACCAAGTGTTTTTTTCTGTGATTGGGATATCTCACTTAGGATGATATTTTCTAGTTTCATCCATCTGCCTATGAATTTCATGAAGTCATTGTTTTTGATAGCTGAATAGTACTCCATTGTGTAGATGTTCCACATTTTCTGTATCCATTCCTCTGTTGAATGGCATCTGGGTTCTTTCCAGCTTCTAGCTATTATAAATAAGTCTGCTATGAACATACTGGAGCATGTTCTTTGTTGTATATTGGAGAATCTTTTGGGTATATGCCCAGGAGAGGTATAGCTGGGTCCTTAGATAGTGCAATGTCCAATTTTCTGAGGAACCTCCAGACTGATTACCAGATTGGTTGTATCAGTTTGTAATCCCACCAACAATGGAGGAGTGTTCTTCTTTCTCCACATCTTCACCAGCATCTGTTGTCACCTGAGTTTTTTAATCTTAGCCATTCTGACTGGGGCGAGGTGGAATTTCAGGGTTGTTTTGATTTGCCTTTCCCTGATGACTATTGATGTTGTGCATTTCTTTACTTCTTAGCCATTTGATGTTCCTTAGCTGAGAATTCTTTGTTTAGCTCTGCACCCCATTTTTAATAGGGTTATTTGGCTCTCTGGAGTTTAACTTCCTGCATTCTTTGTATATTTTGGGTATTAGCCCTCTATCAGATGTAGGATTGTTAAAGATCTTTTCCCAATCTATTGGTTGCTGTTTTATCCTAATGACAATGTCCTTGGACTTACAGAAACTTTCCAGTTTTATGAGGTCCCATTTGTTGATTCTTGATCTTAGAGCATAAGCCATTGGTGTCCTGTTCAGGAAATTTTCTCCAGTACCCAGGTAATCGAGACTCTTCCCCACTTTTTCTTCTATTAATTTGAGTGTATCTGGTTTGATGTGGATATCCTTGATCCACTTGGACTTAAGCTTTGTACATGGTGATCAGAATGGATAGATTTGCATTTTCTACATGTTGACCTCCAGTTGAAGCAGAACAATTTGTTGAAAATGCTATCTTTTTTCCATTGGATGGTTTAACTCCTTTTTCCAAGATCAAGTGACCATAGGTGTGTGGGTTCATTTCTGTGTCTTCAATTCTATTCCACTGGCTAACCTGTCTGTCTCTGTACCAACACCATACAGTTTTTATCACTATTGCTCTGTAACATAGCTTGAGGTCAGGGATGGTGATTTCCCCAGAACTCCTTTTATTGCTGAGTATAGTTTTTGTTATTCCAAATGAATTTGCAAATTGTTCTTTCTTCAGAGGAATCTAATCAAAGCCCATGGTGCCACCTTCTGATGAGATTTCATAATGACAGCTAATAGAAATGCAAGATCGGGAACCAGCTATGAACCAACATAATAAGACCAGATATTATATTAACACTGCCAAGTATCAGTTATAGAGGAAAGTAAATAGGCTGAGTTAAGAATTAAGTTTTTTTTAATGATGCCACCAAGAGCAATGCCATATAGTAGCTTCTGTATGTTGTTTTGTAGAGATTGGAAAACTAAAGTATATACATGTATTGATATATCATAGAATTGATATTTATTCAGAATTCCAAGGGCCTTTTGCCTTGAATTCTGAAAAAGATGATTCTGAGATTGCACATAAATTATACATGAGAGTTATGTGCCTTTGCAAATTAAAGCTGATGATGAAGCTGATCTTTCTAGATATTGTGTTTTCTTTTTAGATATTGTTGCATACAACATGTTACAGATGTATCTTACAACCCTATAGGTCAGGCAATTATAAAATATTTAGCTATACATTAAAGGAAATGCTCATAGAACAAAAAGGGGACATAGGATCTCTCAGACACAGACTGAATAATGCTCTCTTGAAATTAAAATTTTAAAATGTCAAGTATACAAATAGCATGACTGTTAAAATAACACTGAATTTTAGAAAATAGTGCTGAATTGAATCAACATACCCATATATATGTATATGTAATGTATATGCATATGTAATGTACATATATGTGTGTGTGAGTGTCTCTGTGTGTGTGAGTGTCTGTGTGTGTGTGTGAGTGTGTGTGTATGTATGTGTGTGTGTGTGTGTGTGTGTGAGAGAGAGAGAGAGAGAGAGAGAGAGAGAGAGAGAGAGAGAGAGAGAGAGAGAGAGCTCAGAATAGAAGTTAGTAAATATATTGCACTGGGGAAGAGTATGCATATATGTGTATGTGTACATGTATGACCTCAGAATGGATGTCAGTAAATATATTATACTGGGGAAGAATTTATGTTGTTGTTTCAAGAGGAAATGAAAAGCTATGCATCCCTTCAAAATTAATAAAGATCAGATTTGACTGGGAAAGACCTCCTGAAAATCTTGGCTTCAGAAATAAAGAAAGAAACCCTTAACAACAAAACAAGTGAGTAAAGATTGATCCCTCAACCTGGGAACAGCTCTGAAATAGCTGAGACATGAATGTCTTTATATAGCCAACAAATCTTGTTGGCTACAGACTCTTCAGTCCCTTGTTCTCCTTTCATATGACATGGATGGAGATTTACATTACAATTGGCTATACAATCCAAACAGACTTATAAAGTTTAATGATTTTCACCTGGTTAAATAAAAAGCAGAGAATGATCTTTAGATGATTTGTACACACCAGTCATTCCATATATATGTTAATGTATATCTATATCTATAACTGTATATATTTTTGTTGTGCTTTTTTTTTCCTTTTTTTAATTTTTTATTGGATTTTTTTATTTACATTTCAAGTGTTATTCCCTTTCCCGGTTTCCCATCCATAAATCCCCTATCCCATCCATCCCCTCTCCACCTGCTTCTATGAAGGTGTTCCCCCTCCTGAACCACCCACCCCTTCCCACCTCTCCACCCTGACATTCCCCTACACTGGGGTCGGGGTCCAACCTTGGCAGGACCAAGGGCTTCTCCTCCCATTGGTGCCCAACAAGGCCATCCTCTGCTACACATGCAGCTGGAACCATGGGTCTGTCCATGTGTACTCTTTGGGTAGTGGCTTAGTCCCTGGGAGCTCTGGTTGGTTGGTATTGTTGTTCTTATGGGGTTCAAGCCCCTTCAGCTCCTTCGATCCTTTCTCAAACTCCTCCAACGGGGACCCCATTCTCAGTTCAATTATTTGCTGCTAGCATTCACCTCTGTACTTGTCATGCTCTGGAAGAGCCTCTCAGGAGACAGCTATGGCAGACTCCTGTCAGCATGCACTTGGCATCAGCAATATTGTCTGGGTTTGGTGGTTGTATGTATATGGGCTGGGTCACCAGGTGGGACAGGTTCTGAGTGGCTGTTTCTTCCATCTCTGCTCCAAACTTTGTCTCCATATCTCCTCCTATGAATATGTTTGTTCTCTTTTTAAGAAGGACTGAAGCATCTGCACTTTGGTCTTCCTTCTTTTGAGCTTCATGTCGTCTGTGGATTGTATCTTGGGTAATTTGAGATTTTGGGCTAATATCCACTTATCAGTGAGTGCATACCATGTGTATTTTTTTGTGATTGGGTTACCTCACTCAGGATGGTATTTTCTTTTTTTTATATATATTTTTTTTATTATTATTAACTTGAGTATTTCTTATATACATTTCAAGTGTTATTCCCTTTCCCGGTTTCCGGGCAAACATCCCTCTCCCTCCTCCCCTTCCTTATGGGTGTTCCCCTCCCAACCCTCCCCCCCTTGCTTCCCTCTCCCCAACAGTCTAGTTCACTGGGGGTTCAGTCTTAGCAGGACCCAGGGCTTCCCCTTCCACTGGTGCTCTTACTAGGATATTCATTGCTACCTATGAGGTCAGAGTCCAGGGTCAGTCCATGTATAGTCTTTGGGTAGTGGCTTAGTCCCTGGAAGCTCTGTTTGGTTGGCATTGCTGTACATATGGGGTCTCAGAGCCCTTCAAGCTCTTCCAGTTCTTTCTCTGATTCCTTCAGCAGGGGTCCCTGTTCTCAGTTCAGTGGTTTCCTGCTGGCATACGCCTCTGTATTTGCTGTATTCTGGCTGTGTCTCTCAGGGCGATATGCATTCACATTTTGATCATCCGTCTTGAGTTTCATTTGTTCTAGGCATCTAGGGTAATTCAAGCATTTGGGCTAATAGCCACTTATCAATGAGTACATACCATGTATGTCTTTCTGTGATTGGGTTAGCTCACTCAGGATGATATTTTCCAGTTCCAACCATTTGCCTACGAATTTCATAAAGTCATTGTTTTTGATAGCTGAGTAATATTCCATTGTGTAGATGTACCACATTTTCTGTATCCATTCCTCTATTGAAGGGCATCTGGGTTCTTTCCAGCTTCTGGCTATTATAAATAAGGCTGTGATGAACATAGTGGAGCACGTGTCTTTTTTATATGTTGGGGCATCTTTTGGGTATATGCCCAGGAGAGGTATAGCTGGATCCTCAGGCAGTTCAATGTCCAATTTTCTGAGGAACCTCCAGACTGATTTCCAGAATGGTTGTAGCAGTCTGCAACCCCACCAACAATGGAGGAGTGTTCCCCTTTCTCCACATCCTCGCCAGCATTTGCTGTCACCTGAGTTTTGATCTTAGCCATTCTCACTGGTGTGAGGTGAAATCTCAGGTTGTTTTGATTTGCATTTCCTTATGACTAAAGATGTTGAACATTTCTTTAGGTGTTTCTCAGCCATTCGGTATTCCTCAGCTGTGAATTCTTTGTTTAGCTCTGAACCCCATTTTTTAATAGGGTTATTTGTCTCCCTGCGGTCTAACTTCTTGAGTTCTTTGTATATTTTGGATATAAGGCCTCTATCTGTTGTAGGATTGGTAAAGATCTTTTCCCAATCTGTTGGTTGCCGTTTTGTCCTAACCACAGTGTCCTTTGCCTTACAGAAGCTTTACAGTTTTATGAGATCCCATTTGTCGATTCTTGATCTTAGAGCATAAGCCATTGGTGTTTTGTTCCGGAAATTTTTTCCAGTGCCCATGTGTTCCAAATGCTTCCCTAGTTTTTCTTCTATTAGTTTGAGTGTATCTAGTTTGATGTGGAGGTCCTTTATCCACTTGGACTTAAGCTTTGTACAGGGTGATAAGCATGGATCGATCTGCATTCTTCTACATGTTGACCTCAGTTGAACCAGCACCATTTGCTGAAAATGCTATCTTTTTCCATTGGATGGTTTTGGCTCCTTTGTCAAAAAATCAAGTGCCCATAGGTGTGTGGGTTCATTTCTGGGTCTTCAATTCTGTTCCATTGGTCTATCTGTCTGTCTCTGTACCAATACCATGCAGTTTTATCACTATTGCTCTGTAATACTGCTTGAGTTCTGGGATAGTGATTCCCCCTGAAGTCCTTTTATTGTTGAGGATAGTTTTAGCTATCCTGGGTTTTTTGTTATTCCAGATGAATTTGCAAATTGTTCTGTCTAACTCTTTGAAGAATTGGATTGGTATTTTGATGGGGATTGCATTGAATCTGTAGATCGCTTTTGGTAGAATGGCCATTTTTACTATATTAATCCTGCCAATCCATGAGCATGGGAGATCTTTCCATCTTCTGAGATCTTCTTCAATTTCTTTCTTCAGAGTCTTGAAGTTCTTATTGTACAGATCTTTCCCTTGCTTGGTTAAAGTCACACCGAGGTACTTTATATTATTTGGATCTATTATGAAGGGTGTCATTTCCCTAATTTCTTTCTCGGCTTGTTTCTCTTTTGTGTAGAGGAAGGCTACTGATTTATTTGAGTTAATTTTATACCCAGCCACTTTGCTGAAGTTGTTTATCAGCTTTAGTAGTTCTCTGGTGGAACTTTTGGGATCACTTAAATATACTATCATATCATCTGCAAATAGTGATATTTTGACTTCTTCTTTTCCGATCTTTATCCCCTTGATTTCCTTTTGTTGTCTGAATTCTCTGGCTAAAATTTCAAGAATTATGTTGAATAAGTAGGGAGAGAGTGGGCAGCCTCGTCTAGTTCCTGATTTTACTGGGATTGCTTCAAGTTTCTCTCCAATTGGGTTAATGTTAGCAACTGGTTTGCTGTATATAGCTTTTACTATGTTTAGGTATGTGCCTTGAATTCCTATTCTTTCAGGACTTTTTATCATGAAGGGGTGTTGAATTTTGTCAAATGCTTTCTCAGCATCTAATGAAATGATCATGTGGTTTTGTTCTTTCAGTTTGTTTATATAATGGATCACGTTGATGGTTTTCCGTATATTAAACCATCCCTGCATGCCTGGGATGAAGCCTACTTGATCTGGGTGGATGATTGTTTTGTTGTGTTTTTGGATTGGGTTTGCCAGAATTTTATTGAGTACTTTTGCATCGATATTCATAAGGGAAATTGGTCTGAAGTTCTCTTTCTTTGTTGGGTCTTTTTGTGGTTTAGGTATAAGAGTAATTGTGGCTTCATAAAAGGAATTCGGTAGTGCTCCATCTGTTTCAATTTTGTGGAATAGTTTGGATAATATTGGTACGAGGTCTTCTATGAAGGTCTGATAGAATTCTGCACTAAACCCGTCTGGACCTGGGCTCTTTTTGGTTGGGAGACCTTTAATGACTTCTTCTATTTCCTTAGGAGTCATGGGGTTGTTTAACTGGTTTATCTGTTCCTGATTTAACTTCGGTACCTGGTATCTGTCTAGGAAATTGTCCATTTCCTGTAGATTTTCAAGTTTTGTTGAATACAGGCTTTTATAGTAAGATCTGATGATTTTTTGAATTTCCTCTGAATCTGTAGTTATGTCTCCCTTTTCATTTCTGATTTTGTTAATTTGGACACACTCTCTGTGTCCTCTCGTTAATCTGGCTAAGGGTTTATCTATCTTGTTGATTTTCTCAAAAAGAACCAACTTTTGGTTCTGTTGATTCTTTCTATGGTCCTTTTTGTTTCTACTTGGTTGATTTAGGCTCTGAGTTTGATTATTTCCTGCCTTCTACTCCTCCTGGGTGTATTTGCTTCTTTTTTGTTCTAGAGCTTTTAGGTGTGCTGTCAAGCTGCTGACATATGCTCTTTCCTGTTTCTTTCTGCAGGCACTCAGAGCTATGAGTTTTCCTCTTAGCACAGCTTTCATTGTGTCCCATAAGTTTGGGTATGTTGTATCTTCATTTTCATTAAATTCTAAAAAGTCTTTAATTTCTTTCTTTATTTCTTCCTTGACCAGGTTATCATTGAGTAGAGCATTGTTCAATTTCCACGTATATGTGGGCATTCTTCCCTTATTGTTATTGAAGACCAGTTTTAGGCCGTGGTGGTCTGATAGCACGCATGGGATTATTTCTATCTTTCTGTACCTGTTGAGGCCCGTTTTTTGACCAATTATATGGTCAATTTTGGAGAAAGTGCCATGAGGAGCTGAGAAGAAGGTATATCCTTTTACTTTAGGATAGAATGTTCTATAAATATCCGTTAAGTCCATTTGGCTCATGACTTCTCTTAGTCTGTCTACATCTCTGTTTAATTTCTGTTTCCATGATCTGTCCATTGATGAGAGTGGGGTGTTGAAATCTCCACTATTATTGTGTGAGGTGCAATGTGTGTTTTGAGCTTTAGTAAGGTTTCTTTTACGTATGTAGGTGCCCTTGTATTTGGGGCATAGATATTTAGGATTGAGAGTTCATCTTGGTGGATTTTTCCTTTGATGAATATGAAGTGTCCTTCCTTATCTTTTTTGATGACTTTTAGTTGAAAATTGATTTTATCTGATATTAGAATGGCTACTCCAGCTTGCTTCTTCCGACCATTTGCTTGGAAAGTTGTTTTCCAGCCTTTCACTCTGAGGTAGTGTCTGTCTTTGTCTCTGAGGTGTGTTTCCTGTAGGCAGCAGAATGCAGGGTCCTTGTTGCGTATCCAGTTTGTTAATCTATGTCTTTTTATTGGGGAGTTGAGGCCATTGATGTTGAGAGATATTAAGGAATAGTGATTATTGCTTCTGTTATATTCATATTTGGATGTGAGGTTGTGTTTGTGTGCTTTTCTTCTCTTTGTTTTGTTGCCAAGACGATTAGTTTCTTGCCTCTTCTAGGGTATAGCTTGCCTCCTTATGTTGGGCTTTACCATTTATTATCCTTTGTAGTGCTGGATTTGTAGAAAGATATTGTGTAAATTTGGTTTTGTCATGGAATATCTTGGTTTCTCCATCTATGTTAATTGAGAGTTTTGCAGGATACAGTAACCTGGGCTGGCATTTGTGTTCTCTTAGGGTCTGTATGACATCAGTCCAGGATCTTCTGGCCTTCATAGTTTCTGGCGAAAAGTCTGGTGTGATTCTGATAGGTCTGCCTTTATATGTTACTTGGTCTTTTTCCCTTACTGCTTTTAATATTCTTTCTTTATTTTGTGCGTTTGGTGTTTTGACTATTATGTGACGGGAGGTGTTTCTTTTCTGGTCCAATCTATTTGGAGTTCTGTAGGCTTCTTGTATGCCTATGGGTATCTCTTTTTTTAGGTAAGGGAAGTTTTCTTTTATGATTTTGTTGAATATATTTACTGGTCCTTTGAGCTGGGAGTCTTCACTCTCTTCTATACCTATTATCCTTAGGTTTGATCTTCTCATTGAGTCCTGGATTTCCTGTATGTTTTGGACCAGTAGCTTTTTCCGCTTTACATTATCTTTGACAGTTGAGTCAATGATCTCTATGGAATCTTCTGCTCCTGAGATTCTCTCTCCATCTCTTGTATTCTGTTGGTGAAGCTTGTATCTACAGCTCCTTGTCTCTTCTTTTGGTTTTCTATATCCAGGGTTGTTTCCATGTGTTCTTTCTTGATTGCTTCCATTTCCATTTTTTAATTCCTTCAACTGTTTGATTGTGTTTTCCTGGAATTCTTTCAGGGATTTTTGTGTCTCCTCTCTATGGGCTTCTACTTGTTTATTTATGTTTTCCTGGAATTCTTTCAGGCATTTTTGCGATTCCTCTCTGTAGGCTTCTACTTGTTCTCTAAGGGAGTTCTTCACGTCTTTCTTGAAGTCCTCCAGCATCATGGTCAAATATGATTTTGAATCTAGATCTTGCTTTTCTGGTGTGTTTGGATATTCCATGTTTGTTTTGATGGGAGAATTGGGCTCGATGGTGCCAGGTAGTCTTAGTTTCCTGTTGCTTGGGTTCCTGCTTGCCTCTCGCCATCAGATTATCTCTAGTGTTACTTTGTTCTGCTATTTCTGACAGTGGCTAAACTGTCCTATAAGCCTGTGTGTCAGGAGTGCTGTAGACCTGTTTTCCTGTTTTCTTTCTGCCAGTTATGGGGACAGAGTGTTCTGCTTTCGGGCGTGTAGTTTTTCCTCTCTACAGGTCTTCAGCTGTTCCTGTGGACCTGTGTCTTGAGTTCACCAGGCAGGTCACTTGCAGCAGAAAAGTTGGTCTTACCTGTGGACCCGAGGCTCAAGTTCGCTCGCGGGGTGCTGCCCACGGGCTCTCTGCGGCGGCCGCAACCAGGAAGATCTGTGCAGCCCCTTCCGGGAGGTTCCGTGCACCAGGGTTCCAGATATCTTTTGGTGTTTTCCTCTGGGATCAGTACTGTGTGCAGCGTGCAGTCTCTTCTGGTTTCCCAGGCGTGTCCGCCTCTCTGAAGGTTTAGCTCTCCCTCCCACGGGATTTGGGTGCAGAGAACTGTTTATCCGGTCGGTCCCTTCAGGTGCGGTGTCTCAGACGCAGTGGACCTGCTGCTCCTGGGCCCTCCTCTACGGGTACCCAGAGGCCGTTAACAGTTTCCTCCTGGGCCAGGGATATGGGCAGGGGTGGGCAGCGTTGGTGGTCTCCTCCGCTCTACTGTCTCAGGAGTGCCCGCCCGACCAGGCGGCAGAACTCCCCTCCAGGGGCCTGGGAGCAGAGAGAGCTGCTGAGGGCAGGGATCCGCCAGCCCGGAGTCTGGCCAAACACGGAAGTGTCCGGTCCCAGAGGAACTCCGCCTCTGTGAGACCTGAGTTCACCAGGCAAGTCGTTTGTAGCAGAAAAGTTGGTCTTACCTGTGGACCCGAGGCTCAAGTTCGCTCGCGGGGTGCTGCCCACGGGCTCTCCGCGGCGGCAGCAACCAGGAAGATCTGCGCCGCCCCTTTTTGTTGTGCTTTTTATACTCACATTCAGATTTATTTATTTTTATTGCTTATTTTATTTATTTACATTTCAAATGTTATCCCCCTACCCAGTTTCCCCTCTGCAAACTCCCCATATCATGCCGGCCCTCCCGCCGCTTCTATGAGGGAGCTCTCCTACCCACCCAACCATTCCTGCTTCACAGCCCTAGCATTTTCCCATGTTGGGCATCTAGTCTCCACAGGACTAAGGCCATGCTCCTATTGATGCCAGATAGGGCAATCCTCTGCTAATAAGCAGCTGGAGCCATGGGTCCATCCACATATACTCTTTGGTTGGTGGTTTAGTCCCTGGGAGCTCTGCTATGTCTGGTTGGTTGTCATTGTTGTTCTTCCTATGGGGTTGCCAACCCCTTCAGCTACTCATAAAATTGAAAAGTTTCTGCAAGGCAAAGAACACAGTTAAAATACACAGGACAAAATAGCAACCTACAGAATGGGAAAAGATTGTTACCAACTCTACATCTAATAGAGAGCTAATATCCAATATATACAAAGACCTCAAAAAGCTAAACTGCAAAGAGCCAAATAACCCTCTTAAAAATGGGTTAGAGAACTAAAGAAAGAATTCTCACCAGAAGAGTATCAAATGGCCGAGAGGCACCTAAAGAAATGTTCAACATCCTTAGTCATCAGGGAAATGCAAATAAAAATGACCCCGAGATTCTATCTCACACCAGTTAGAATGGTTAAGATCAAAACTCAGATGTTGGTGAGGAAGTTGAGAAAGAGGAAGACTTCTCTGGAAATAAGTCTTGAGGTTCTTCAGAAAATTGGACTTAGTGCTAACTGAGGACCCAGTTATACCACTCTTGGGCATATACCCAAATGATGCCCCAACGTATAACAAGGACACATGCTTCACTATGTTCATAGCAGCCTTATTTATAATAACCAGAAATTAAAAACAACACAGATGTCCCTCAACTGAAGAATGAATAAAGAAAATGTGTTTCATTTACACCACAAACAACTACTCTGGTATTAAAATCAACAACATCATGAAATTTGCAGACAAATAGATGGAACTAGAAAATATCCTGAGTGAAATAACCTATTCAGAAAAAAGACACATAGTATATACTCACTGATTAGTGGATATTAGGCAAAAAGCTCAAAATACCCAAGATATAACTCACAGATCATATGAAGCTCAAGAAGAAGGAAGACCAAAAGCGTGGATGCTTTAATCCTACTTAGAAGGGGGAACAAATAATCACAGGAGGGAGAGGGAGGGGAAGGGAAAAGGGGAACAGAGTAAGGTGTGGAAGAAGACAGGAAAAGTACAGAGGGTCAGGAAATTGACAGGAGGTATGTAGCAGTGAGAGATGGAGAACTGGAGTACCAACTAGAAAGTTCCAGATGCCAGGAAAGCAAGAGGCTTCCAGGAGCCAATGACAATGACTTTAGCAGAAATACCCAACAAAGGGGAGAGAGAAACAGTAGAGACCATATACAGAGGTTAGGCATGGCCCTCAGTTGAGGGACGGTGACACCCACCCACCACAAAAATATTAACACAAAATTGTTCCAGTCTAAAATAAATGCGGGGACATAGAGTCTAGCAGAGATTTAAGGAAAAGCCATACAGAGCCTTATCCACCTAGGGATCCATCCCATCTGCAGACACCAAACCCAGACACTATTGCTGATGTCAAGAAGTACTTGCTGACAGAAGCCTGTTATGGCTGTCCCCTGAGAGGCTCTTACAAAGCCTGACCAAAACAGATGTGTATGCTCCCAACCAGCCATCGGACTGAGTGTGGTGACCCATGGAGGAGTTAGGGGAAGAAACAAAGGAGTATATTATGTTTAAATGTTTGTGTATTTTCAAAGCAAAGGGACCAGACACCATTGAAGATAAGACGAGTAGCCCCAATGATCCAATTTCACAGACTGCATCAACAGCTCAAAAACCAGCATCCAGAACAACTTTAAACCAGTTAAGATGGTCCACTCTCACTGACTGTTACAGCCAGGACTTCAATTAGGCCTTGTACTTTCTATCCTGAAAAAACAGGATAGTGAATAGTGTGGCTTGGCCAATACCCCACTTTTCTTAGAGCTCTCAAAAGTTGTCGTTGCCCCAGACAGCAGGAAGCAATAAGGAAAATTACACTCCTTTCCTAAGATGAGAGATGGGTACTGTTTTGTTGTTCAATTAATAGATATTTGTCATCATTTAATGCGATTAGCCACAATATTTTAAGGTCTTGGTCAGGGAGAAAACACATTAAAGGATATTATAGTCAGGGATCTCTTTTCTCTCTTTATTTTCTTTCCATTATCCTTCTTTTCTTCTATATAATGTTAGGTGAATACGGGGAAGAGGGATAGAGAAGAAAAGGGGCTTATAAAATTAGTAGGATAAAAGGGTAGATTATTAAATCTACTTTCAAACTGAAAAGCAACCACTAATATCAAAAATATTTTCATTGATATGAATTATTGTATGTCGATACAGATTTAAAGCTATATTTTGCTACAACACACTGTATATATGTTTCAACTCTCGCTTAGGGTGTGGTGCCTATGCAACTCATTTAAAATGCAAAGTTCTAGTCCTTTTGAAAGTTGCTATTACACACTGTTTAGGATGGTTAAAAATGCAAGTTAGTAGTCAGCCAATCAAACTTGTGGTCTTGTTAGGGATACGTTTACTTAATTACAGAAATATGGTTTATTTAGCTTCCTATAGATGTTTTCAAAGTTAATCAGATGGTAAATAGCTAGAAATAAGCAATGTGTGCCTATTAATATATACCTTAGATGGTCAGAGAGTCTTCAAACATTTTAGAGAACTATAGAATGTGACTTTTAAAGATGTTTATTTACAAAAGACCTTTCATGACAGTAAAACAACTCAACTCCTGGAAGTACTCTCACACTACTTCTAAGAAGATGATAAGCATTGAAGAACCTCTGTATAGAGTTTGTTTCAAATGTGGCAAAGCTAGCCACTGAGTAAAACACTGCCCTTGCCTCAAACCCTCACAGAATTCTGTCTAAATTATGGACAAGCAGAAAAAGTCAGCTGCTGAGCTTTGCCAATTCAAAGTAAGTCCAGTCTTTTATATTCCTGCTTCACACAAAAAAGAAAAATATCTGTTATATATTCTAGACCAGTAGTCCAAAGTTGGATGCTCCAATGTTATCAAGGATTTTTGGGTGACTATCTAGGTATTCATCAGTCTCTGTCGTTTCTATAGTATCGGAAGCTGCTTTATCTGCCCTTCCTGTTTACTCAGGTAATATTTGTTCTTCTTTGGTCTCTGGTAAGGTTGAAGAACAGATAGCTATAGACTCATAAATAAATTTACATTAGGATTTAAGAGAATAATAAAGTTTAAGAAGATATATATTGGTTAATAAACACATTACGAAAAATATGTATTAGGTATAGAACTTTGAACTCACCAAGATAGGATAGATAGTACTTTCTCCAAAGTTGCCAAATACATGTGGACTAGTATTATAAATTTTTCCTTCCTTCCTTCCTTCCTTCCTTCCTTCCTTCCTTCCTTCCTTCCTTCTTTCCTTCCTTCTTTCCTTAATTTTATATCCTGATCAATTGCTGCCCCTTCCTCCCAGTCCCCTCACAGAGTCCCTTATCTCACCCCCCATTCAGGTTTTGTGTGTCATTGTATAACTTCTATTACATGTACAAGGTTTAGGAGACACGGGCTAATGCAAAGGTTAATATTTGACCAAGGCTTAATTTCTTCAGGCCTCTCTTATTTGTAATGGCAGCCACTGCATTTTTTTTGCCTTGGAAATATATTTTAGAGCACAGGACTAATATGTCAAAATTGTGAATGTAATTCACAAGTACCTAACATTGGAATTGTTATACCCAGGGACATAGTGAACACAAGATCATTTTGCTAATTTTGTTGTATAGAATTACTTTAATTCTGCCAAACTTGGAATCTATCTACTGATTAAAGAAAACTGAGATGGTAAAAACTTTGGTATAGAAAGCATGCTTACAAATTTAGATTTTTTAAAACCTGAGTTTAGAGTAGTACATGTTGACACATTTTATGCTTGGAACTTTTGATTCTTAGAAGAGTTCTATTAAAAAGAAAAGAATTGACATAGAAACTGTAACCATCACCACTTAGAGAACATTACAAATCTAATCCTGTAGCCTCAAGTGCATTTACACTGAATAAACACCCGCTATGCTATTCATATTCTTCCTGGAAAACAATATTAATTTCTCTATGTCCAGTGTTTTTGGACTTTATTTAATCCTCTCAGGAGAACTTGGTGCTCATAAACAACATTCATGCAATAGGAACAGAATGTTTGTTTTATTATTCTGTAGTGAACAAAGCTGCATTGACTGGACATGGTGCTACATGTGCATTGTGTCATTATCACTTATGCTTCAACTGCAGTTTAAGACCATGGTACAAAGCAGCATGGGTGAACTTTTCACACACAGATATTCTTTTTATTCCTTTAGAGTTTCTATTTATTTATTTATTTATTTATTTATTTTCACTTTATATCCTGATTATAGCCTCTCCCTTTTCTCCTGTCCCCGTCCTCCAAAGCCTCTCCCATGATTCTCCTGTCCCCTTCTCCGAGAAGGGAGAGCCCTTCCCTGGGTATCAACCAATCCTGACATATCAAGACACTGCAGGACTAGAGGCATCCTCTCCCAGTGAGTCCAGACAAGGTCCATTTATAGGAACTAGATCCACAAGCAGGGAATGGAGTCTGGGACAGATCCTGCTCCAGTTGCAGGGGAACCACATAACAACTAAGCTATACATTTGCTTTATCTGGGGCTGGAAGGAGAGACTAGGATCAGCTCATGTTCACTCTTTGGTTGGTAGTTCAGTCTCTGGGAAGCCCAAAGGGTACAGGTTGGTTGACTCTATTGGTCTTCTTGTGGAGTCCCGATCCCTTACGAGTCCCACAGTCCTTTCCCCCAACTCTTGCACAAGACTCCCTGAACTCAGTCAAATGTTTGACTGTGGGTCTCTGCCTCTAGTCCCACAGGCTGTGTGGTAGAGCCCTTATTCTAGGCTGCTATCCGCAAGCATAAGAGAGTATCATTAATTTTGCTATGGATTAGTGCTTGCCCATGGGATTGGTCTGAAGTTGGAGCAGTCATTGTTTGGCCATTCCATCAGCCTCTGCCCCATATTTGTCCCTGTACTTCTTTTAGTCAGGATACATTTTGGGTCAAAGTTTTATGAGTGAGTTGGTGTCCTTATCACTCTACTGCGTGTCCTACGTGTAGCCTGAAGTGGTGGCTACTTCAGGCTCCATATCTCCCACAGCTAGGAGTTTCAGCTAGAGTCACTCCCATAGAATCCCTGAAACCTCTACCACCTGGGTCTCTGGAAGAGCCTAGAGATGACTCCCTGCTCATTGCTGATTTCTGTTCTCTCTCCTATGTTCTCCCTACACCTGTTCCCCCTTTTCAGTCCCCCTCCCCATCCTCTCTCCCACCCAGGTGCCTCCTTTTTATTCATCTCCTATGTCTATTTTATTTCCTCTCTCAATGAGATTTAAACATTCTCCTTCAAGTCTTCCTTGTTCTACGACTTCTTTGAGCTTCTGGATTGTAGTATGGTTATCATGTACTCCTGTATTTTGTAGTTAATATTCACTTACGTGCAAGTATATATCATACGTGTTTTTCTGGCTCTGGGTTACCTCATTCTGAATGGTGTTGTCTAGTTTCATCTGTTTCCCTACAAATTTCATGATGTCCTTTATTTTAATACTTGAGTAGTAGTCCATTGTGTAAATGAAACACATTTTCTTTATTCATTCTTCAGTTGAAGGACATCTGGGTTGTTTTTAATTTCTGGATATTACAAAAAATGCTATGAACAGAGTTGAGCAAATGCCTTTGTGGTATTGTTGAGCATCATATACCCAGGAGTGTATAGCTGTGTCTGGAGGTAGAACTATTTTCAAATTTCTGAGAAACTGCCAAATTGATTTCTAAGTGGTTATACAAATTTGCACTCCCACCAGCAATGAGGAGTGTTCCCACCTTACCTGCATGTTCTGTCTCTTGAGCATTTGATCTTAGTCATTCTGATTGTTATAAGGTGGAATCTCAGAGACATTTTGATTTCCCTTTCCCTGATGAGTAAGGGTGTTGAACAGTTCTTTAAGTGTTTCTTAGCCATTGGAAATTCCTCTGTTGAGAATTCTCTGTTTAGTTCTGCATCCCATTTTTAATTATGTTATTTGGGTTGTTGGTGTCTAATTTCTTAAGCTCATTATATATTTTGGATATCAGTCCTCTGTTAGATGGAGGATGGGTGAAGATCTTTTCTCATTCTGTAGACTGTCATTTTTGTCCTATTGACTGTTATTTGTCTTACAGAAGCTTTTCTGTTTTATGAGGTCCCATTGATTAATTGTTGATTTTAATGCCTGAGCTATTGGTATTCCATTCAGGAAATTTTCTCCTGTACCAATGAATTCAAAGCTATTCCCCATTTTCTCTTCTATTAGATTTAGTATATGCACTTTTATGTAGAGGTCTTTGATCCACTTGGACTTCATTTTTGTGTGGGTTGAAAAGTATGGATCTATTTGCATTCTTCTATATGCAGACATCCAGTTAGTCCTGTTTTATTTGATGAAGATGCTTTCCTTTCTCATTGTATGGCTTAAGGTTCCTTTTTAAAAATCAAGTGTCTATAGGTATGTGGTCTTATTTCTTGGTCTTGTATTTGATTCCATTCATCAACCTGTCTGATTTTATACCAAAACCATGCAGTTCTTTTTACTTTGTAATACAGCTTGAAGTCAGGGATGGCAATACCTTCAGAAGTTCATTTATTATACAGGATTGATTTATCTATCCTGTTTTTGATTGTTTTTCCATATGAGAACTGTTCTTTCAAGAATTGTAATATACAGGTATTCTTGGGTTCTCTTATACTTGCCAGTTTTTTTACTAAGCTTTTGCTATAAATCACCTAAGTAAGGTCACTGGTGAAATCATTATTATAGGTGTTTCAGCTCTAGTTTGTATTCCACAGAACTTTGTTTATAATGCCTTGTGGTTGGGAAAGAAGATTGTGAGAAAAACGATGGACCTTGTCTTTCAAAGTCTGTGTCTGTGGATTGGCAGCACATCCTCATCAGTTTGATCATGTATAACACTAGCCTGTTCTTAGTTCTGCAGCATAAAGTCCTATGTGTCCACCATTTCCTAGTGATTTATAGATGTATTTTAGAATAAGAAGCACTAACATAAACTTATAGAGTAGGATTTAATTATCTTGCCCCAATATTCACATGTCAAGCATAGTAAATAATACTGTTTTCATTCAATGACTCTGAAGACCATAGTATTTTCTGCATATAAAATAAAATTATTACAGCAATAGAAATTATTTAAAAAA